>NC_041383.1:726125693-726206583 GCF_002162155.2 Triticum dicoccoides
GCCGGCGTGGCCCCGCATCCCGCCCGGCCACCGGAGCTCGCCGGCCTCCGCCTCCGCCCGTAGGTCCGGCGCCCGTGCCGCCCCGCTCCGCTACCCCGGTCGCCGTCACCATCCCGTCGGCGCCTCCCCGCCGCCTCTCCGGTCGCCGCGTCGCCCTTACTCTGGCGAGCTCGCACCGACCCACCTCGATCCGCGCGCCCAAAGCCCGATTCAGATCCAGATCCACCCTAGGTTGACCCCGAAATCCTCTTAAGTCTTTTTTTCCGTCACATTATTTAGCCTTGTTCATTGCATCATAACTCTGCATCCGTAGCTCCGTTTCATGCGCATGATATGTCAAAATGTTCATCAGGTTGTGCTCTTCATTTTGTTTCATTGGGCCATGTTCATTTGAGGTCATCTCAATGCCCAAATCTCTGATGCAAGAGTGCTATATAATGTTAGTTTCTGATTCTTAACAGTTTGTGGGCATTTGTCATTTTTGCTATATTTATTGTGTGCATCTTTTGGGCATGATCTCTACATGTGTTTTGTACTATGTCATGCCATCTTTACAGGGGTGTATGTCATGTATTTTTGTGATCAATGTGGTGTCTAGAACAAGCATGCAAACTAGGCTTCGTGATGTTGCTGATTTCAGTCCCTGTTCTGCTGTTATTTTTATGCCATGTAAACTTGATGCTACAGAGAGATCCATGCATATTTTGAGATACTTCAGCAAGGATGTTTTGAATACATGGTTATGCTCTATCCATCAATGCCCCTGTTTGCAATTATGGAATAGTCTAGCATGTCATTTTTCTTGCTCTACTTTTGCTATAAAATGTTTTCTGGCAGATTGTTTACATGTTATTCAATTTTGCCAAGGTTGCTGTAGTTGATCCTTGCATGCTATGAACTTGTTCTTGCCATGGTTAGCTTCATAAACATGTCTTCTTGCTGATGCTATGCTTATCTCGTCATGCAATGGCTTGTGATGAGTGAATCGAGCTCGCAAAGATGCCTTCATAATGCTGTTAATGCCATGCTCTGTTTCCTGAATCTGTTAACGAAACTTGCTATGTTTACATGGGTGCAATCTTATCTTCTGATCTTTTTTGGCTTATGGTCAGTAAAGGACTTTTGTTCTATGAATTTAGTTGTATCATGCCATGCCTTAAGTTTCTATGATAAGTTCCTGTAACATATTGTTTGATAGATCTAAACATTGCAACCTGATATTATTTCTGCAAAGTCTGAAACTGTTACTATATGCAATCTTGCCATGTGTTTTGGAGCATGTTCTAGTGATTTCTGGAGATAGCTTAGTGTTCATGTTTTGTTATGCTTTACCTGTAAATCATGTCCATGCCTTTTGTGGGGTGCTGTAGCATGTTGTTTTGATGCTTGTAATATGCCTAGTTGCTGTTTTGGACAGATTGTTGCTATAACTTGTATAGTGTGTGCGTGTTGAACCGTTGCTCCGTTTTGAGTGTGCTCTATATGAAACTTGCTTGATTTTACATGTAGTTTCATATTATCATGTTGCATCCTTGTTTTGAGGTGTTTGCTTGATGTTTGTATGCATTTTACATCAATGCCATGTTTAACTTGTTTTTGCTCATATCTTCTAGGCCGTAGCTCCAAATATAATGAACTTTATATGTAACTTGACTAGAATCTCGTGTAGATCATCTTGGTGCATATTAACTTGCTGTTTAACAACTTGAACATAAGGTATTCAGATCTGGACCAATTTCAAAATTTGTGTATGAGGACTTACCAGAATTGTTATATGTTGTTCCCGGCCTCATTTAAACTTGCCTTGATGTGTTGCTCTTGTTTGCATCATCTCTTGCCATGAGTAGCTTCATCTAGCCTTGTCATGCATCATACTTGGTTGAGCATCATGCCTTGTTTATGTGTGGTGTGTTTACCATGTTGTGTGCTTCTTCTCGATAGTTCCCGTTTCGTTGCGATCGTGAGGATTCGTTCGTCTACGCTTGGTTCATCTTCGTGGCTTCATCTTCTTCATGGACTCGTTCTTCTTCCTAGCGGGATTTCAGGCAAGATGACCGTCACCTTGGATCTCACTACTATCATTGCTATGCTAGTTGCTTCGTTCTATCGCTTTGCTGCGCTACCTATCAATTGCTCTTCAAGCCTCCCAAATTGCCATGTCAGCCTCTAACCTTCACACCCTTCTTAGCAAATCATTGTTTGGCTATGTTACCGTTTTTCTCGGCCCCTCTTATAGCATTGCTAGTTGCAGGTGAAGTTGAAGATTGCTCCATGGTGGACAGGGTTATATTGGGATATCACAATATCTCTTATTCAACTAATGCATCTATATATTTGGTAAAGGGTGGAAGACTCGGCCTTATGCCTGGCGTTTTGTTCCACTCTTGCCGCCCTAGTTTCCGTCATACCGGAGTTATGTTCCTTGATTTTGCGTTCCTTACGCGGTTGGGTGATTTATGGGACCCCCTTGACAGTTCGCTTTGAATAAAACTCCTCCAGCAAGGCCCAAACTTGGTTTTACCATTTGCCACCTAAGCCTTTTTCCCTTGGGTTTTTGCGAGCCCGAGGGTCATCTTTATTTACCCCCCCGGGCCAGTTCTCCTTCGAGTGTTGGTCCAACCTGAGCGATGTCCGGCGCCCCTTGGGCAACCAGGGTCTATGCCAACCCGACGTCTGGCTCATCCAGTGTGCCCTAAGAACGAGATATGTGCAACTCCTATCGGGATTTGTCGGCACTTGGGCGGCTTTGCTGGTCTTGTTTTACCATTGTCGAAATGTCTTGTAACCGGGATTCCGAGTCTGATTGGGTCTTCCTGGGAGAAGGAGTATCCTTCGTTGATCGCGAGAGCTTATCATGGGCTAAGTTGGGACACCCCTGCAGGGTTTAAACTTTCGAAAGCCGTGTCCGTGGTTATGCGGCAGATGGGAATTTGTTAATGTCCGGTTGTAGATAACTTGACACCAGATCCGAATTAAAACGCATCAACCGCCTGTGTAGCCATGATGGTCTCTTTTCGGCGGAGTCCAGAAAGTGAACATGGTTTTTGGGTTATGTTTGACGTAAGTAGGAGTTCAGGATCACTTCTTGATCATTGCTAGCTTCACGACCGTTCCATTTGCTCTCTTCTCGCTCTTATTTGCGTATGTTAGCCACCATATATGCTTAGTCGCTGCTGCAACCTCACCACTTTACCCCTTCCTTTCCCTTTAAGCTTTGCTAGTCTTGATACCCATGGTAATGAGATTGCTGAGTCCTCGTGGCTCACAGATTACTACAACAACAGTTGCAGGTGCAGGTTTCGCGATGATCATAATGCAAGAGTGATGTTTGGTTGTTTTGGAGTTCTTCTTCTGCTTCTTCTTTGATCAGGGGATAGGTTCCAGGTCGGCAGCCTGGGCTAGCAGGGTGGATGTCGTTTGAGTTTCTGTTTGTGTTTCATCCGTAGTCGGATGGTGCTCTTATGTATAATGTTGTTGTATTCGTGTGGCATTGTATGCCTCTTGTATCTATCCCCATCTATTATGTAATGTTGATGTAATGATACCCACCTTGCAAAAGTGTTTCAATATGCGGTTCTATCCTTGGTGGGAACTTTGAGTCTCTTTAGGATAGTATCGCATATTGGGCGTGACAGCTGGTCCGGAGCAAGTCGAGTTGGACGGCGCTGTTCGTCATCAAAACAGCCCACCTCGCCTCAGTTTTCTCCTATCGCTCGGCTGCTCTGGTCTTGGCGTCGGCGATGCAGTGTTTGATGGACTCTTGCACGCGCGGGGCGGTCGACTCGGCGTATTTCGCCTTCTTGGCACCTTTGTTGCCGTCCGGACGCCCGTCGCTCGCGCCCGCGGTCGGCGCGTCCGGTTTATACGTCTCTTTGGCCTTGGCGAGGATGCGTCGGACGGCCGCCCATTTCTCGCACTTGTTGATCCGCTTGAAGACGTGGAGGTACTTGAAGTCTGCATCGCTGTTGTCGTCGCGGAACATGGCGAACATGCGTAGCAGCTGCGCCAAAGAAAGGACATCAGTCGACACCAGAGCGCGCGCCAGGGCGCCTACAAGGCGTGTACAAGGCGAAAGACCGCTCGCGGAGCAAAAGAACGGCGTGCGATACCTGATCCTCGACGCTCGTGCCGCTCTCCGGGCGAGCCGCGACCTCCTCGACAATCCCATGCCATTTGTTGCACGCTGTTTGGATGAGCGACCAATGGTTCGCCATCCCCTTCGACCCCCGCTTCATGTGCATGCCTTTGAAGTAGGGGTCGACGAGCTTCCGCTCGTCGAACTCGGCCTTGATACAGTCCCAGTACGTCTCAATGCTCTGATTCGTGTCGGTGACCGGGTCGAGGCAGACGACCTTCCACGCTTTGGCGAGGCACTCCTCTTCCTTGGATGCCCATTTGATGCGCGGCTCGCCGGACTTGGCCGCCGTCTTCTTCTTCTTCTTCTTGCCTTTCTTCGTCGGCGCCGGCTCCTCCTCCTCTTCTTTCTCCTCCTCCGGCTCTTCCTCGCCATAGTCGCCCTCGCCGTCCATGTCAGCGAGGTCAATCGAGCCATCCTGCATAGTGAATCCGGGTGAAGCGGCGGCGGCAGCCGAGCCGGCTTCGATGATGTCGTCCATGCCGGCCTCCTCGTGTTGGCGTCGCTGAGATGCGACGTGGACGAGGCTTGCGAGTACAGGCCGCGGCGAAGAGGGGGCGTCGGTGAGGCTGCATAGTCCGGCGGTGAGTACGTGTAAGGCGGGTACTGCAGGCCGGCGAACGCGGGCGAGGGCGTGCGCTGGGCAGGGCGCCCGTGGGGGAACGTGATATTGGGTTTGAAACCACCGTGAGCATCCCGATCGGCATAGCCCGACTACGGCGTGCTCCATGGGTGCGGCGACGACGAGAACCCGGCCGGAGAGCCGACGCTCTGCTGGCTCGAGGCCGCGTACGGGTGCCCACCGGGTGGATTTGCCATCGCCGCGCGCGCCACCTCCGCCTGTTCGGCGGCACGCTCCGCCGCCGCCACCGTCGCAGCGTACGTCGCTTTTTCCCTCGCCTTCTTGGCCCTGTTGCGCCTGTCGGCGGTGACGGCCTCCCGGCGCTCCACATCCACCTTCCACTCTGCATTGGTCATGCCGGGGGGCTTGGAGAGTGGAGCCCTCGGCTTCCTTTGCTTCGGCTTGGTGGCGGCGGTGGTGGGATCCGTCGCGGCGCGCGGCATCACGTACTTCTTCGGCGGCATGGCCGGCGGAACGACAGGGAGGAGGAGGGGGATTGGCGGGAGGAATGGAGAAGAGAGGGGTGAGCGCGAGAGGAAACGATGGGAAAAGGGCTTCCAGTCGGCTTCCAGTCGCCGACAGAGCGGGCCCACACCGCTTTTCGCTTGTGCCGGCGCCCAGGCGACACCCGGTCGTTTAGGTTCGGGGCGGGATCGTCGGCTCCGGATTTCTCCCAAACCGGCGCTAAACGAGATCCTGGGGGACGCGACTGGGCCGATTTTCGGCCACCGGCGCTAAAAAACCGCCTTGAGGGGGCCTGTTGGGGGCACGGCTGAAGATGCTCTAACAACAAGCTGGTGGTGATGGAGATGGTGATCCTCGATACTACAATTGGTTAGTTGCCGGAACAGGCCGGATGAAAAGCCGCGATCAGCAGATGCAGATGGTGGAGGCGGCCGACTCCGATGCTACAACATGTGATTTTTTTGCTGGAACTAGCCAGCGAAAAAAATGCATCCACACTTGACCAGTGCCGGAACTAGACGACCATTCGAGTCGTTTTACTGGCACTGACTTTTTGTTTTGCTAGAACCGACAAAAAATGTTATCTGGATCGGGCGAGGTTCTTTTGAAGCGACCATCGGCGGCGACACATTTTTTCCTGGGATTCATTTTTTTTTTTGCTATCATCAGCGAACACCATTTTCGTGCCGAGTTTTTGTTGATGAACATAGTGGTGGAAGCCAATGACGGCAGTGAGCCAGAGATGGTGACGTCGGGAATGCTACAACCATGACGACCACATGGTGGAACCGGCTGATGGAGAGCTGCAAACGGCAGAAGCGGGAGCTTCATAGCTAGTTGTGCTACAATTTCGACAGCCACCAGCGAGGGGCACAAGTCGGCAGTGCGGCGACGCACGGGGCGGTGCTGCAACCGAGGAGGCGAGGGAGGGAGGACGTCGCGCTGGGGTCATCGGATGTGAGCGGGGAGAGAAATGGAAGGCTCCACGCGTTGAAGACCCAATCTGGGCTTGGGCTGCATCCGACGGCTCATGGGAGGCCAATCCGACGGCAAGCGCGCGGCCAGCCGGCCCGCGCCTAGCGTTGGCCTTGGGCACGTTAACAAAGTTGTCGACGCCGTCGTTCAACGCAAATTTCATCTAAAAAACTATCCAGAGATAACACAAGCTCAAATTAATTGACCACCCCCGCATGCCCGCTCAACACCAGCTCATCCGTCGCGCATATGACGTGCGGCAATCACAGCGGCCAAAAGTCCACATCCGTACGTGTACACTGTATAAAGTATACAGAGGGAAGGTTACTCATCCGGTTGTTTTCATTTGTATTTCGTTGAATGATGTTTCATTATTGAATAATAATATATATGATAAATCACCACAATTCTCACTCAAGGCTCCAAATACATCAGCTCAATCGCATGCAGCAATGCACCAGCACACCCTGCATCTACAAGGCTTCATGCGTCGCGACGTCCGGCGGAGCCGAGCTACATATGGCCTCCGCCGTTCACGGCGGCCGTGGCCAGCTCCCACGCCTCCAGCTTGGACACCTTCACGGCCCCGGCGCCGTAGTTGAACGCGTACAGCCGGCTGCCCTCCGCCTCCGCATGCTCCGGGTACACCCGGGCCGTCATGCACGTCCTCCCGCCGTCGGCGAAGCTCTCCACCACCGTGTGATCGATCTGCATTTGCCCGTACATGATTACTAGTTAATAACGTGGCCCGAAGCGCCTTGTGATGTGCCCGTGCCTGCCGCATAGAAAAGAACTCACCAGTGTTCTGAGCGAGATGCTCCTCTCCTTCTCCACGTCCACGTCCAGAAATGCCCCGTAGGATGGCTTGTTTATCCCCTCCTTCCTCGATGATCTGTGCATTTTTCAATGTTTGCCAAGAAAAATTATGTACTCCAGAATTATAGTTGTTAGCCTTGGCCTGGATCAGATTTTGGCAGGGGAAAATTACCTTGTCAGATCGGTGCACATGAGGACCTTGTACTTGCCATCGTGCTTGAACACCCTGAAGAAGACCGCCGTGTACTCTTCCAGGTCGCCGGAAGCCAAGACCAGCAGCCCGAACGGCCCGACTCCGCCGTGCGCGGACGCGCCCATCTCGGCGGACAGCCCCTTGGGATCCTGCAGCCACTTCGGGTCCAGCGTCTCGGCCTCCTCCAGGTTCGGGATCTCGAAGACCGCCTGCACGTCCGCCTGCGAGCTCACGATGCCGGCGACCTCCTTCCTGCCGCCGGCCTCCACCTCCGTCGCCCACTGCAGGCCGACCCGCTTCCTCCTCAGCGTCTCGATCTCCTCGATTGGCCACTGCACCAGCCGCTTCCCGTCGGCGTCCAGCCAGATCGCCCTCGGGAACGCCTGGATGCCCGCCCAGCCCCTGGCCACGCCGCCGCCGTCGTTCTCGTCCACCCACGCCCACAGCACGCGCCGCTTGTTGCGGGCGTCGTAGAAGGACTTGGACGCGTACAGGTGGCCGTGGTCCAGCCGGCGCCAGTTGCCGGGGTCGTCGCCGCGCTCGGGCTCCGCTGGCACGAAGGTGTCCGCCTCGTCGTCGTACCGCCCGACCATGTAGTGGTCCTCCTTGGCGAAGTCCGTGAGCTTCAGCACGTGCAACACCCCGGCGCCGCTCGCGGACACGTCGAGCCCTTCCGCCGCGCCGGGCGGCGCCATGGGGAACAGGTCCGGACACTCCAGCACAGGCACGTCCCGCGAGCTGGCGTGCAGAGGCGCGGCGTTGCGCTCCCAGCGGAGGAAGTCCGCGCTCCGGTACACGAGCAGGGACCCCACGCCGCCGACCTCCGCGACGACGCCGATCCTCCACAGGCCGTCGCGGCCGCGCCACGCCTCCGTGGGGTCGCGGAAGTTGTTGCCGGTGACGTCAGCCGGCATCGGCATGACCGGGTTGCAGTCGGGCTTCTCCCACTCGCGGAGGAGCGGGTCGGCGGGGTTCTTGGCGAAGGCCACGTTCTGCACCTGCACCCTGTTGGCGTCGATGCCGGTGTAGAGGATGGCCGGGCGGCCGCCGGGGAGCACGGTGGCGGAGCCCGACCAGCAGCCGTTGGCGTCGAACGGGGAGGTGGGGTCGAGCGCATTGCCGACGTCGGCCCAGTTCACGAGGTCGCCGGAGACTGAGTGGCCCCATGAGAGCGTGCCGTCGCCCCAGGTGGCGCCGTGCGGGTTGTACTGGTAGAAGAAGTGGTACATACCGTTGTGGTACAGTGGCCCTGCCCGTACGACGGAAGATTACTGCCAGTCTGTCTCTCTGCCATTAATCTTGCAGCAAACCATTACCAAGATACATCATTCACTAAGTAACTAACAGCACTTTCCCGTAGTAATAATTTCGTCTGAGCAAAGGGGATTCGCTTTGGGATCTAAATGCAAGATTCAAACCTATCCCCATGATACAGGATACATGTATGAATGACTCAGCACAACCAAATTGATTCGACAATATCTAAGAAGAGGAACATAAAATGCGGGAGAAATCACACATACCGTTGGGATCTGTTTTGTTTCCGTCGATCCATGGCGTGTTCGTCCAAATCCAGGGACGCAAACGAGGATCACAAAATGGTTAGAATCGCTTCCACAAAATCAAAGTGGACGGAGAGAATGATGACACGATTCACATACCATTCTGCCAGAACTTGGCCGGCTGGAAGTGGTAGGCGGTCCGGCCATTGCGCGGGTGCTCGAGTCCATTCATGGTGCGGATGGGAGAAGAAGACAAAGCTATTGTGGTTGGTTCGCTTGCCAATCGGAGGGGAAGACAGAGCTTACTGTTGGTTTGCAGGATCGTAGATGCGAACTTTATAGCCGTTGGGATCTCAATGTTTAGTGCAGGTCAATAAGACTTGGGCCCAGTGGACAGCGATGTCTAGTTTTAAAAATTTGGTTTGCTAAAGATACCAAGCAAACTAGTCTAGTTGCAATCCCAAGTCCCCAAGTTTAGTCCAGGTCAATAGGATTAGGGGCCAATAATGGACAGTGTTGCAAGCATATTATATTTCTCCTGACGCGCTCACCACTAGGTGATGACTAGGATGCTTAGTTCACAAGTCGCTTACTGTCACGGCACAGAACAACCCAACCATCATCTTCCGACGAAACTTCCCTATCACAAGAATTCTGCCCAACTATAGGTATATAATAAATCTCCAACACGTCTTTCAGAATTCAATATACTACATAGAAACAGCATACCATACATCATTGGAATACGAAAGCTTCCCACGCCAAGACGACGCGGTTTCAGGCGTTTCCCGGAGTATATACCATCTTATGGAAGAAACTCTAGTGAAATCTTGTCCTTAGAGCATCTCCAGCTAGGGGGAGGCCGATCTTCCAACACCGCTCTCCGGCGGCTCCCCTCCGCCGGTGACCTCTGTCGTCGGTTGTGAGGGGGTCGCCGGATCCACGCGTGTGGATCGTTTTTACTCTCTCGTAGTTTAGGTTTTTTAGGTTGTTCATCGTCTTTGCTTCGGCGGTGACGATGACAACGCTGAATAAAGATTCTTCGGATCCTTCCCTAATGAGACCATCGGTCCTATGGTTGGGGATGGATTTGGAAACCAGTCTGTTCAAGCAAGGATGGCGTGGCGGCGGCGGCATCCTCGTGGTGGACCTGTGTCCTTGGGCTCCGCCGTTGCAACGACGTTTGCTCCAGCGCCGGCGCGGAGCTTGGGAGGTAGTTCAGGAGCGGATGCAGATTGTGGTCTGCATCGACGACATCTGGAAGACGGAGCATGTGCTGGGCTCGTGGTTGGTGGATGGCAGATATGGTTTCCTCCTTCGACGTTTCAGTCGTGGTGGGCTGCCAGAGCTGGAGTTCGATGGTGTGTCCGGGGTGTTGCCCCGGTCTGATTCGTTCAACGGTAAGGGTTTCACTTTTGGTGAGCCATCTTGGAGGTCCGTAAAGCTGCATATCAGCGATGGAGCCGCGTCGAGCTCGAGTGAGGAGGTGATTCGTCATTCTTTTCTTCGGTGGCTGCTGTGGTGGTGCCGGAGGCAGGTGACGAACGTTGGTGTCAAGCTCAGAGATGTTCTGCTATCTTTTCAGTTTTGTCATGTCGGTCTTTACGTGACTTATACTTTGTTCTTTATGATATGAATGAGACACGTATTACCATGCAAAAAAAAGAGCATCTCCAGCTGTTGAGCCTCCCAGGAGGCATTTTTTTCGCCGCTTGAGGGGCTGCCGGCAAAAATTTTGGCATGGGGGGGGGGACAAATGTTCCACTCGTTGTGCCCCCCATGAGCATGTTGAGCGTGTCGGCGTCGACGACCTCCTCGGCAAGCACGAGGAGACGGACGGTGGTGCGCCGGCGCGCCTCGGCGAGCACGACGGCGAGGTTGAGGTGGCCGCGACGGTGTTGCCGCACGACGACGGCAAGCGAGGCGGGTGTAGGGCAGTGCTCGAGCGCGAGCATGGCTCGGCTCGGCTGGCGGGGCGGCGTGGGAGGCCTGGCGCGGCGACCCGACGCGGGCGCGCGGCCGCAGAGGAGCTGGCTGGCGGGGCAGCGCGGGAGGCCTAGCGCGGCGAACCAACGCGGGCGCGCGATGGCCTTGGCGGTCTCGGCAGCCACGCGGAGGCGCACCGTCCACGGCACGGCGGGGCGGCCGCGCTCCCGCTGCAGGTGCTGCACCATCGTGCCATTGGGCATGAATGAGGGAGTCCTGGACTAAGGGGTCCTCGGACGGCCGGACTATATGCATGTGCCGGACTGTTGGACTATGAAGATAGAAGATAGAAGACTTCGTCCCGTGTCCGGATGGGACTCTCCTTTGCGTGAAAGGCAAGCTTGGCGATTCGGATATGAAGATTCCTTTCTCTGTAACCAACTCTGTGTAACCCTAGCCCCCTCCGGTGTCTATATAAACCAGAGGGTTTAGTCCGTAGGACCACAACAATCATAATCATAGGCTAGCTTCTAGGGTTTAGCCTCTGCGATCTCGTGGTAGATCAACTCTTGTAATACTCATATCATCAAGATCAATCAAGCGAGAAGTAGGGTATTACCTCCATCGAGAGGGTCCGAACCTGGGTAAACATTGTGTCCCCCGCCTCCTATTACCATTAGCCTTAGACACACTGTTCGGGACACCTTACCCGAGATCCGCCGGTTTTGACACCGACATTGGTGCTTTCACTGAGAGTTTCACAGTGTCGTCACCGTAAGGCTTGATGGCTCCTTCAATCATCTATAACAACGCAGTCCAGGGTGGGGTCTTGTAAGTGCATCTAGTGCCCCTTAGTGATTTTGGTGTATTGAAGACTTATAGGTTAAGGGACTGATGCGTTTGTGAGTGTACACAGGTCTATAAGTCTATAGGAGTTTGATATTTACAGAGAAAGTCGACCCCTAAAAATGAAGCTCTTCAACGGAAGACTTTGGATTTCTGAAGACTTTCTGAAGACTTTGAAATTGAAGAATTTGGTGTGACCCTGAAGACTTGGCAATCATTCGAGGAACATGAAGCGTGAAGACTTTTGTTTTCGTAGTTTCATTTTCTCTTTCTTGAGTCATAGGAAACACCGTACTGTTAAAGGGGGTCGAGGAAATACTAAGGAAACATTTCCATGTGATGCTCAACTCAAAATCCTACACCTACCAATCCCTTCGAGTGAAGCCATTGGAAATCTCATACAGTTCAGTCATATTCTTCAGTGATAGAGACGAAGTTCTTCTGGTCTCTGAGGAATTTGTTCTGACTGAGGACTTAGGAATTCGCCAGTGCGGATTGCCTACACAGTGAGGAACATGATAGCCCTGAGGAATTTGATAGTCAAAAATTCCTACTGTTGCTGTGCTACGCGCCAGCTGTCCCAAAATATCCTACCACCTAACGGTCATATCAAACAAGGGCATTTATGTCTTATCATGTCGGGCTGCTCCCTAGGTTATAAATAGCCGCCCCCTACAACCACTAGTTGGTTGGCTGCTCCGAGAGAAACCAACACTTGTCATTTGAGAGCATCCCATCCTCCGAGGACTTTGAGCGAAAATCATCAAGTGAGGAAAACCCAAACCCAACACACCTACGACCCAAAGTGATTGAGCATCACTGAAGAGATTGATCCTGCGTGGATCCGACACTTGTTACCTTTGAAGATCGAGCTTCTTCCAGACGGTTAGGCGTCAAGGTCTAGAGCATCCAAGAGGAATTGTGGATCGCCGAGTGACCTAGTCTGTGAAGGTTTGGAAGTCACCTGAAGACTTACCACGAGTGATTGGGCGAGGTCTGTGTGACCTTAGCTCAAGGAGAATACGGTGAGGACTAAGTGTCCTGGACTGCATGTTCAGGACTGTGTGTCCTCGAGTTTAAATACTCAGCCGCTCCAACCAGACGTACATCTGAGACAACAATTGGAACTGGTTTACCAAATCATTGTCTTCACCAAGCTTACTAGTTCTATTTCCTCAACTATTTCATTTCCTCAACTATTTCATTTCCTCATTTCTGTTGTTGTGTGCTTGTTCATATCTGTTTGAAGACTTTGACTAAAGACTTTCTCAATTTCCTCAGTTCAATTTCTTCAGTCTGTCCGTCTTCATACTGTGTTATCCTGTGTTTACGCTTTCTGTACTCTATGCATGTCTTCATTTCATCATGATGACTATGCTTGTGTTCTGTTATGTCTATTTGTGAGTACTTATTCCGCTGCAAGTAGTTCTTCATTTAGGAATTTCCTCATCAGCAAATTCCTCAGTGAAGAATTCATAAAAATCGCCTATTCACCCCCCTCTAGTCGATATAACGCACTTTCAATTGGTATCAGAGCAAGGTACTCCCTTGTTCTGTGTGATTTTGGTTTAACCGCCTGGAGTTTTAGTTATGTCGACCACATGTATGATCAAGTTCTCTTCTGGGTGTCCTTCCTTCGATGGAACGGACTATCCCTACTGGAAGAATAAGATCCGAATGCATCTTGAGGCAATTGATAACGATCTCTGGTATGTTGTGGAAAATGGTGTTCCCTCAGTAACACCTTCTCGGAATGCTACTGATGTGAAGAGATTCAATCAACTCGATTCTCAAGCGAAGAATATCATATGTGGCCATCTGAGCAAAGGGCAGTATGGAAGATTGAGTGCTTTGGAAACTGCTAAGCTTATCTGGGATAGGCTGTCCAAAGTAAATGAAGGAGTCTCAACTCAAAGTGACTCTCGTGTTGATGTTTTTCGCAATCTTTTCAACCGCTTCAAAAGACTCGACAATGAAAATGTTCAGCAAACCTTCGATCGCCTCACTGACATCTCAAATGAGCTTCAAGCACTTGGTTCCACGGACATCACCGACCATGAGGTGGTGAAGAAATTGCTGAGATCGCTTGATTCTTCATTTGACACTCTGGCACTGGTGATTCAAGAACGTGGTGATTACAAGTCACTTGATCCCGCTGATATCCTCGAGAGACTAAACACTCATGAGTTCCAGCTTGCTGAGGAGAGAGATCTCTATGGTTTGAGCTATGGCAGACCACATGCTCTGAAGGCCAAGGCAGTCTCTGAGTCTGAAGATGAAGACTCTAGCACCAGCCTTGGTGATCCTGATGAATTGAGCCAGGAACTAGCACCGCTCGTGAAGAAATTTCAGAAGTTCTCAAGACGTGGCCGCTTTGGAAAATCCTTAAGGAGTAATGATTCTATCATCCAGTGACTACAAGAAGAGGCTATGCCACAAATGCAAGAAACCTGGTCACTACATTCAAGATTGTCCTCTGTGGGATAAGGAATTAAAGAAGAAGAAGTACAAGGACTACAGTTCTGATGACGCAAAGAAGAAGAAATCTTCAAAGTCTTCATCATCAAAATCCTCAAAATCTTCATCTCACAAGAAGAGCAGCTCCAAGAAGGCTCGGGCATTTATTGGCAAGGAAATGGACTCTGAGGCTGAATCCAAGGAACATGATGAAGAGGAGGCATCTGAGGAGTCCGAGTCTGGTGTGGCGAGCCTAGCTCTCGCTACCGCATTCATCAACAATTCTATCTTCAACTCTGAAGAAAATGGCATCACCAACAAGGCTGATAAAGGCAATGATGACTACGCTCCCACCTATTGCTTCATGGCAAAGGGTGCCAAGGTAACTAAATACCCCTCCTCTGAATCTAGTGAGGATGAATATGATGAAAACCTCAAGCCCAGCTACTCTAAACTTGCTAAGATTGCTGTGAAACAACAAAAGGCTATTGAAAAGGTTCAAAACATGCTAAACAAAAGTGATGATATGCTGGGTGAAGAAATGGATCACACTAAAACCCTAACTGAAAATCTTCAGAGACTTCAGTCTCGGTTTGACAACCTTCAAGGTCATCATAACACTCTCTTATCTGATCATGAGAAGCTTTCTTATGAATTTCTTCAAAGAAAGCAAGATCTTGAGAAGCTAAGAGTGAGTTATGAAGATCTTCAGAAGGAGCGCGATTCATTACTTGCTCAACAAATCAACGCTACTCAGGAAGAGTTTGTTCCTCCATGTCTGAAGTGCATTGAACGTGAATCTATTAATTCTTTACATGAATGTTCAAATGCTTCTAATGCTACAAATTCTTCATCTGTCTTTGCTATCACTAATTCCTCATCTGAGGACATTGCTAGTATCACTGATGATGCAGGGCTGAAGGAATTGTACATGACAGGCATGTACAAGAGCCTCAAAGGACATCAGACTCTTTGTGATGTGCTTAAAAAGCAGATCCTCAATAGAAACCCTAGGAAAGAGGGTATTTCCTTTGAGAGGAAACTCAATGCTGATGGAACATACTGGAAGCCTGAGCAGTACCCCAAAACCTCATGGGTTGCTGCAAAGGGACCTCTAGTTGATCCATCCAATTTATCTGGCTTTACATGTGAATCTCCTCATTCTTCTGATGAGTCATTTGACTCCGACTATAAACTATTTAAAAATCAGAATGGTGAAATATTTGCTATATATGTTGGTACTAACTACGGGAACGGTTCCCCTATGAAGAAAATCTGGGTTCCCAAAAGTTGCCTTGAAAGTCTTCAGGTGAATGTCCTCATGACACCACCTGTGAAGAACAGGAACTCCATATCAAATTCTTCATATGGACCAAATTCTTCATATGGATCCAAGTCCTCATATGGACAAAATTCCTCACGTGGATCAAATTCCTCAAAAGGATCAAAGTGCTCATATGATTATTATCATGCTAACCCCTCTGTTTCGCAGGGAAAAGCAAAGGGCTATGAATATGAGCATTATTCTTCTAATCATTATGTTCATAAGTCCTCGAAGAATTTCTCTGCTTATTCATATGCTTATCCTAACCCCTCTTAGGTGAAACGAAGTGGACTGGCTTCTATGCCACCTTTCTCATATGGTGCTCATAGAGTGATGAATTCTTTGCCACCCCTTCAGATGTGGGTGGTGAAGAAAAAGAACTAATCTCTTATGTAGGGTCAGGTCTCCAGACGTGCTCAAAACGTCTGAAGAGTTTGCTGGAGACCTGAACAATGCCTGAACGGACGTAGGCTAATCATGAAGAAATGAACCTTCATTTCTCACGTCCTCATACTTTTCTATCTGTCCCATTGCTTGATGAAACTGATCTGATGATATTGATGTCATATTCTTCACTGATGAAGTATATGAGTTTGTAAGTTGCACTAATTCATCTGCAGGATGATCAACCCAAAGCAAATGAGTGGCTCCTTGATAGTGGATGTATGAATCACATGACTGGTGACAAGACTCTATTGATGGATGCTCCTTTATCACCGTCGCATCCGAAGCATATCATCTTCACTGACAAAGGCAAAAGTCAGGTATTGGGTCTAGGTAAGGTTGCAATATCAAAGGATCGACACATGGACAAATTCATGCTTGTCGAGTCCTTAGGATACAACCTCATGTCTGTCTCAATGCTTTGTGATCTCGATATGGTTGTTGTCTTTGGCAAGTATCATTGTGTTGTGATCATGGAAGCTGACAATTCCAAAGTCTTCGAAGGATTTTTTAGAGGAGACTTGTACATTGTTGATTTCTCTACAGGACCACAACCAGCAGTATGCCTACTTGCAAAAGCTTCAGAAGGCTGGCTATGGCATCGACGACTTGGTTGCTTGCATGAGGAATGTGCACACACTTGCGAAGAAGAAGCATGTCATTGGCATTTGGAATGTATAATTCCTCAAGGATCACTTATGCGGAGCCTGTGAAGCTGGAAAGATGACAAAGGCCAAGCATCCAGCGAAGACTATCATGACTACCACCCGACCATTTGAATTGCTTCACATGGATCTCTTTGGTCCTAATCATTATTCTGCTATTACAAATGATGCATCTCTATATGGCTTCGTTATTGTTGATGATTATTCTCGTTACACATGGGTGCATATTGTCACTTACAAACATGAGGTGCAGGAAGTCTTCAAACGATTTTATTCGAAGGCTTCAACCAACTTTGGTGTGAAGATCAAGCACATCAGAAGTGACAATGGGACCGAGTTCAAGAATTCTGGTCTTGATGACTATCTTAATGAACTTGGTATTACTCATGAGTTATCTGCTCCTTATACTCCCCAGCAGAATGGTGTCGTGGAGCGCAAGAATAGAACTCTTGTTAAGATGGCTTGCACTATGCTTGATGAATACAAGATGCCTCGTCGATTCTGGATTGAGGCAATTGATACTACGTGCCACATCATCAACAGAGTATATCTTCACAAATTCTTCAAGAAGACTGCTTATGGACTCCTCACTGACAAGAAACCCAATGTGAGTTACTTCAAAGTCTTCGGTGCTAAATGTTGGATTAGAGATCCTCATCATAATTCTAAATTTGCGCCGAAAGCACATGATGGTTTTATGCTTGGTTACGAAAAGGACTCGCACACCTACAAAGTCTTCAACAACGTTCTCCACAAGGTTGTTGAAACTGTAGATGTGCGGTTCGATGAAACTAATGGCTCGCAAAGAGATCACCTACCTTCTGTGTTAGATGAACTGACACCTGAGGAATCGATCAAGCTCAAGGCTACTGAGGATGTCATTCCTACTGAAGAATCTACTGAAGAATTCATTCCAGAATGTGAAGAACGCCGAGCTGGAGCACTTGAAGAAAGTGGTGCTGAGGAAAATGGTCCTGAAGAAAATGCGGATCAAATTCCTCGACGACAACCCGCTATCCTCGCGTTGCAAACGAAGTGCAAATTGAGAGAATCATCGATGACATTGAAGCACTAGGTCCTCTCACACGCTCAAAAGCTTCACATTTGTCTAACTTTGTGGGCACTTTGCTTTTGTCTCTATCACAGAGCCCACTAAGGTAGATGAAGCATTTCTGGAGCCTGAGTGGATTCAAGCTATGCAACGTCTGGGAATTGTTTGTGTGCCAAATTTATGTTGATAATATCATTTTTGGCTATACTGACCAACGTTACAGTGATGAATTTGCTTATATGATGAGTGAAGAATATCAAATGTCTATCATGGGAGAATTGAAATTCTTTTTAGATCTTCAAATTCATCAACAGCGCAATGGCATATTCATATCTTAGGAGAAATACCTCAAAGATGTATTGAGGAAATTCGGCATGCAAGATTGCAAAGGGGTCAAAATTCCAATGCCCACAAATGGCCATCTATGCACTGATGAAAATGGTAAAGACTTCGATCAAAAGGTATACTGCTCCATGATTGGCTCTTTATTGTACCTATGTGCATCTAGGCCGGATATTATGCTTAGTGTTTGCATGTGTGCCCGATTTCAAGCTACACTGAAGGAATCACACCATAAGGCTGTGAAGCATATTCTTCGATATCTAGTTCACACACCAAAACTTTGATTATGGTATCCCAAGGGCTCTTCCTTTGATCTCATTGGATATTCAGACTCTGACTATGCTGGTGATCATGTGGACCACAAGTCAACTTCTGGCACATGCCATTTCCCCGGACGATCTTTGGTCTGTTGGTCCTCGAAGAAACATAACTGCGTATCACTCTCCATTGCAGAAGCTGAGTACATTGCTGCTGGATCGTGCTGTGCTCAATTACTATGGATGAAGCAAACACTCAAAGACTACGACATCAACGTGAAGAATGTGCCTCTCTACTGCGATAATGAGAGTGCGATCAAGATTGCTCACAACCCAGTTCAGCACTCGAAGACAAAGCACATCCAGATTCGTCATCATTTTCTTCATGATCATGTGTTTAAGGGCGACATCTCCATCGACCATGCAAGCACTGAATATCAGCTGGCCGATATCTTCACTAAGCCCTTGGATGAGAAGAGATTTAGCAAGTTGCGATGTGAGCTAAATATCCTAGAATCTTTGAATGTTTTCTGAAAAGGACGCACATCCTAACACTTATGCTGACTTGATGACTTAGATGCGCAACACACAAAGTAACGTTTTTCTTCAATCAATGAAGACTAACCCTCTAAGTGTGAAGAAAATAATGAATAAATTGATTCTCAGAGCCCTACGAAAATTTTACGCGGTGTCTGAAATCAGCTTTCTTATACGGTGGGTCACGCCACCACCAAAGTTGAAAATCTTCATTTTGAGTTTTTCTTCAGTTTTGAAATTCCTGAGTTCTTCAAATTCTTCAACTTTGCATTGTCTTCACTCTTTCTGGTGTTGTTCTTTAGTTGAAAATATATATGTGAGTTTATGTCCTCTACATCATTCACTTATTGCTAATTCTTCAAGTTGTTTTCTTCTGCTAAGTGAATGTGATCGGACCCTTCCCCCTCTATGCTATGCTCAACCCAGTCTGTTCACAAATTCTTCATGTGCATTCTATTTGAAACTCGTTCAAAATCTTCATTGTGTCCTTGACAGCTGAAGAAATTGCGAACGGAAATTTTAACTTATCTTATCTAAATTTTCGGCTTTGCCGCTCAATCCATTCCGCATCCCATGATAATACTTATCTATTCGCCCACGATCTTACACGATCGCCGCCTCTCAGTACGTGGGTGACACATGTCAAGCGAATGAGAAGGGCCAGGGGCACGTTCGTCCAATTTACTTGGGCATACAGTTTTTCACTCCCACTATAAATACCCCCGCCTCTTCCTTACTTCGTTTTTACTCCGCTCGTTCTCACGCCCGCTCGAGCTTCTCAAACCCTAGCACCGCCACTACTTCATCGCCGCTGGTGAGGAAGAGCTTCACTGCCTCGACCTCGTCACCGTCGTACTCGCGCCGGTTGCGGATTTCTTCACTCTGCCGCCGCCGTAGCTGTCTTCCTCTACCGAGTTAGGGCATGGAAGATCTGAACTGACGAGCTTCACATCTACACTCCCTAGTTCGTCGTGTTCTTCATCAAGGGTAATTAAAAGTTACTTTTACTACCCTCTTTGATTCAAATGTTTTCTTGAAAATCTTCAAAGGTGTTTATTCTTCAAATCTTCACACACTGAACACCTCACATGTCATCTGTTCTTGATTTGTTTCTCTAAGCAATGATTTTCTTCAAGATTCCTCAATTGTGTGGATTTTCAATCTATACAACTCTGGAACCTAAGACAAAGAACGCTTAGTGAAATTCTTCAAGACACAACTGGTCAAATTCCTCAAACCTATTCTTTTTGAAAAACCTTCTGAGAACGCATATGACCTCTCAAAATTCCTCGCAACTATACTCTATTCACAGGTACACATGTCCGCTGCTGAATCACTAGGTTCTCATCAACTTAACTCATTTGCAGCATGCCTCGAAGAAAAGTTGCACACCTCTTCAGAAACATCAGTTGTTCATATTCCCCAGCTGAAGAAAATGGCTGATAAGAAGCCACAGAAGGGAGGAAAGAGGCCTGAGGTCAATACCGCTTTTGAGATCCATGATGACATTTATGCCGGGTACTGCACACCCCCTGAGGAGGATAGAAATTAGCACAAGGTGCGCATTCAAAAGATTGAGAGATGATGGGAACGGGAATGGAGGGAGTACAGATATGTTACTCCCAAGTATATGAAGAAATTCACACTCAACCCTCCATGCCCAAGACCTCTATTGGCACCTGGCCAATTGGCAGATCCCACCAGCCTCAAGCGCGGTGAGGATTATCCTAATGAGTGGGCAAAGCGCCAGGCCAAACAGGCCAAACAAGCAAAGGACAGTGAGGAAATTTAATGAAGATTCTGCTGCTGCTGCTACCGCTGCCGAGGCCTCTGCTAGCAAGCCAAAGAAGGCGATGCCTAAGAAGCCTGCGCATACGCCAAGTGCTTCTCCCTCAATGCCATCACGGCCTAGTTCCTCAGCAATGCCCTCACGGCCAGATTCTTCAAAGCCCTCACGGCCAATTCCTCAAACTGTTCCTCCTCCTTCAAAGTTCTCAGCTCCTCCGACAAAGTCTTCAACTGCTCCGACAAAATCCTCTGCACCTGTGCATCTCGCCATGTGTCAAAGTACTGCATGCATCTCAATTGCCTCAGGAGCCGTTGTGAGTTCCTCGGCTGCACCAAATTCCTCAGCTGGCCCCTCTCTGCTGAAGAAAAAGGCCACTGCTGGACGAGGCCTTCGACCAAGTCCACACAAGAAGCAGGTCGCCTTTCAAGTGCCCTCTGATGATGATGAGGCCGATGATGAAGAACTTGTCGAAATCATCAGAGATAGGCAGGCCAGGGCCGCTAGAGCCAAAGGCAGCAATGTGCCAATGTTACTGGATCCAAAGTTGATCCTCGACTTCATTGATCTATGGCACAAGGACCCAAACACGCCTTTGCCGGAGATGAACCTCACTCTTGGTCAAAGTCATGTTTTGACTTCCTTCATTGAAGAAGAAAAGTGGAAATATGAAGAAGGAAGAAGATTGAAGAAATCGCAGTACAAGAAACAGCGCTACCTAAAGGACAATGTCCTCACTCTTACCCCTGAACAACTCGTTGCCTTGCAAACTGAGATCAAACAACTGCGTGATGAATTCAACCGCTACTATGCTAACTAGAAGGGCGCCAAGGTTCGGTTCGGCAACTTAATGAAAACCTTCACTTCAAGTGCTGCTGTACCAGTGCATGTTGAAGTCACTCCGACTGAAGCATCGGCTCAGCCCACTGAAGAACATGCCAGCACCGCGGATGACAATCAAGCTGCTGAAGACAATGGCAGTACCAGGGCTGATGACTGCATTCCGGCTGCTGAAGAAATTGCCAGGGCATCCACTAGTGGTGTGCCTGAAGAAAGTGAAGAAGTTAGGGCAACTGCATCAGTTGCGCCTGAAGAAACTGAACAGAATCCCTCTGCTCCTCCTATGCCTACACCAACTCCGATTCTTCCATCTGCATCAGACGCGAAGAAAACCAAGGCTATAGAGCATGCAGCTGTGAAGAAAAGGAAGGCATCAACTTCATCAGATTCTTCAGTTCCGAAGAAGATGAAGCCTTTGACAAGCTCAATTGACAACCCGATTGATGCCGTTCCTGTCTCTTTCATGCCATCAAAGGACCTTGTTCCTTTTGGTGAAGATTATGTGATTCCAAGAGAATCCGATGAAGATAATCCTTCTGCTACTTCGTCAGAGCAGTTGGATGAAGAAATTGAAGTGGATACTATCCCTTCAACACCAGTTATCTCCTCGCCTATGCCTCAGTTTACTGCTGAAGAGGCCGGTGTTGAAGAAATAGAAGATGAGGATGTGGACATTGGGTGTACCACACCCGTGCTGCATGATGACTTTTGGGAAAGTCTGCACCCCAACTCTCTGATGTTCACTCCACTTCAAGCAATTCCTCAGTCCCCTGCTGCTATTGAAGTACAAATGGGTTCTGAAGAAGCTCATGCAACCCCATCTGTCCATGAAGCAATTCTAGCCACTAGCGCTAAAGAAAATGTAAATGAAGAATTGAAGACCCAGGCTGCAACTGAAGAAGAGAATAAAATTCCTCAGTCTGTGGATCCTGAGATTGTGATTCCTGAGGTGGTGATGCAATTGACTGACACTCGTCAGCCCAAGCCAAATGATCCCTTCTCAAAGAAGCAAAAATTCAAGGCTGATGACTTCTTTGGCGAGCATGTCTTCTTCACTGAATTCAACCCATATGACAATGCTCGTCTTAGAAGGAAACGCTTCTGGACTGCCAGCCAGGCCAATTTCTATTCTTCTCTGCTTTTCAACAAGGACAAAGTCTTCGACCATGAGCATATTCCTCATGTGTACATGGAATCAATGTCTTGTTTCTCTCAAGTCCTCAGTATGCTTCATGATGCAGGACTGCTCAACTTTTGCTCTGACATAGTTGATTGGAATGAAGAGCTTATTCTTTAGCTCTACGCAACACTGCACATCACATGTGAAGCTGATGATATCAACACTTGGGTGTTGGACTAGATGATCGAAAACACTCACTTTAAGGCACCGACCTCTGAATTACTTCATGCCCTGCCAATCAGTCCTCCACCTGAAGGTGCTTGTTGTTTGTACCAAGAGCCTGAACTCATTGCTCATTACATGCAAGTGCTCATGAAGCCTCTAAAACCTGGTCAAGCCCCAAGGACCAAATTCCTCGTGAAGGAATTGTTGTACGTGCCCAGAACCGTCTATCGCATTCTGACAAAGACTATGAGTCCTATCAAAGGCCATGACTCATCTGATGAGGAAATTGTTGGCATCATGAAGAATATGCTATTCAACATCATGCATGGAATCCCTGTCAATTATCATGATTTCTTCACGAGGACTCTAGCAAATGCCGCACTTTCACCATTTGAGCTGAAGCCTTATGCTCCTTGGATCATGAGATTCCTCAGAACAAGGTCTTCACTCAACTACAAGGTTGACTTTCAGAATCACCTCAGCTACTTGCCACCGATTTAAGTCCTCAAGCGGACATATTCCTTAGCTGATGAGAAGGGCAAGGCACCAACAGTTATTGATGAGGGTATTCGTCCATTGGATGGTCAGTTCCGCAAAGCTGCATCTTATTCCACCAATGATGACTCTGCCACTCATGATTCTGCTGAAAATGCATCCAAGCCAAATCCTCAAGCCACTGCTCCTCGTGTGATGACTGACCGAGAGCTGCTTCTTAGTCTTCACCAGAAGGTGGATCGAAACCACAAATGGGTTAAGCGTCAGTTTGGCTCTATTCTTCACAACATGACTTCTACACATAATGCAGTGAAGAAAAACCATTACTACCTCCATGAAGTCTTCGATCACACTTGGGCTATTCTATCTCATCTCTATGGTGAAGAAGATTTGAAGCAAATGGGTTTCAAGGAAGATTTTGACTGGTCTGCTCCTCCACCGAAGAGATACAAGAAGGTCAAGGTTCCTCCCTTGGTAGCCAGTTCATTTTCTTCATCCCGCGACACGGACGAGTATGAAGACTTGGATGACACCGCGGCAGGCCCTACAACGACACAAGACCCCAACAACGTTGGCACTCCTCCATCATCATGATATTCTTTAGGGGCGTTAGTCCTCATTTTCAACCCTTTTGGTCATTCGATGACAAAGGGGGAGAAATTTGAGTTAGTCTTCAAGCGGGTCTATCTTATGGGCATTTTTTTGCTAAGTTACAACTCTCGTTATTTTGATGACTTTGCTGGATCGAGTTGTAATCTTAAACTCTATGATGGCCTGATACTTTTGCTGAGTTCTTCTGCATGCTTATTCCTCATTAATGTCTATGCACGCATGCTGAATTACATTAGTCACCATATTTTATCATGCATTTCAAATTCTTCATATTATATGTCAAATGCGTGTATGAATTACAAGATATAGGGGGAGATCTCCATGATTATACTCTTCAAGTGTGCATTGCTTCAAAAGCAAATTCCTCACTATGCACATCTTCAGGGGAGTTCTTCTATATCTTGCTATCAAATTCCTCAATATTAGTATTGACACTTCACATGTTTATCCCCGTTGAAAACTTAACCTATATTGTCATCAATCACCAAAAAGGGGGATTTTGTAAGTGCATCTAGTGCCCCTTAGTGATTTTGGTGTATTGAAGACTTATAGGTTAAGGGACTGATGCGTTTGTGAGTGTACACAGGTCTATAAGTCTATGAGGAGTTTGATATTTACAGAGAAAATCGACCCCTAAAAATGAAGCTCTTCAACTGAAGACTTTGGATTTCTGAAGACTTTCTGAAGACTTTGAAAGTGAAGAAATTGGTGTCACCCTGAAGACTTGGCAATCATTCGAGGAACATGAAGCGTGAAGACTTTTGTTTTCGTAGTTTCATTTTCTCTTTCTTGAGTCATAGGAAACACCGTACTGTTAAAGGGGGTCGAGGAAATACTAAGGAAAAATTTCCATGTGATGCTCAACTCAAAATCCTACACCTACCAATCCCTTCGAGTGAAGCCATTGGTAATCTCATACAGTTCAGTCATATTCTTTAGTGATAGAGACGAAGTTCTTCTGGTCTCTAAGGAATTTGTTCTGACTGAGGAGTTAGGAATTCACAAATGATGATTGCCTACACAGTGAGGAACATGATAGCCCTGAGGAATTTGATAGTCAAAATTCCAACCGTTGCTGTGCTACGCGCCAGCTATCCCAAAATATCCTACCACCTAACGGTCATATCAGACAAGGGCATTTATGTCTTATCATGTCGGGCTGCTCCCTAGGCTATAAATAGCCACCCCCTACAACCACTAGTTGGTTGGGTGCTCCGAGAGAAACTGACACTTGTCATTTGAGAGCATCCCATCCTCCGAGGACTTTGAGCGAAAATCATCAAGTGAGGAAAACCCAAACCCAACACACCTACAACCCAAAGTGATTGAGTATCACTTAAGAGATTGATCCTGCGTGGATCCGATGCTTGTTACCTTTGAAGACTGTGCTTCTTTTAGACGGTTAGGCGTCAAGGTCTAGAGCATCCAAAAGGAATTGTGGATCGCCAAGTGACCTAGTCTGTGAAGGTTTGGAAGTCACCTGAAGACTTACCATGAGTGATTGGGCGAGGTTTGTGTGACCTTAGCTCAAGGAGAAAACAGTGAGGACTAAGTGTCCTGGACTGCGTGTTCAGGACTGTGTGTCCGGGACTGTGTGTCCTCGAGTTTAAATACTCAGCCGCTCCAACCAGACATACATCTGAGACAATAGTTGGAACTGGTTTACCAAATCATTGTCTTTACCAAGCTTACTAGTTCTATTTCCTCAACTCTTTCATTTCCTCATTTCTGTTGTTGTGTGCTTGTTAATATCTATTTGAAGACTTTGACTGAAGACCTTCTCAGTTTCCTCAGTTCAATTTCTTCAGTCTGTCCGTCTTCATACCGTGTTATCTTGTGTTTACGCTTTCTGTACTCTGTGCTTGTCTTCATTTCATCATGATGACTATGCGTGTGTTCTGTTATATTTACTTCTGAGTACTTATTCCACTGCAAGTAGTTATTCATTTAGGAATTTCCTCACCAGCAAATTCCTCAGTGAAGAATTCATAAAAATTGCCTATTCACCCCCCTCTAGTCGATATAACGCACTTTCAGGTCTTCCTCCTCGGACAGATCTTCGTATTCGGCGTCTTCGCACTGCGGGCCAACTTGCTTGGCCATCTGGAGCTGATCGACCGCTATGCCCCTGGCAATCAGGTCAGGTTTGGAAGCTTGAACTACACCACCGACATCCGCAGAGACTTGATCTTTGACGGATTCGAACCCATGACAGCCGCACCCTGCCGCCACGATGAACGTGACCTAAATCTGTCATTGGACTATGCTCAGGAGATAGCGCCTGTAACCGCTCTGGCCCTAGATCCAGAACAGAGCGTGCTATCCAAGGACGAGAAGCTCAACCTCGCCACGGAGGCCGCAGACTCAGCGGCGCTAGAGCCGAACACAGATCTGACCTCCAACGAGGCCTGTGTCATCGGAACCTCGGACTCGTCTCCGGCCATAGGCTCCAAACCGCATGTATCTGCACCCATCAAATCTGACCAGGCGCCGATCTTAGAGTTCAGCTCCACAAACATCTTCCAACACTCACCCCTTGGTGTTGTGTTAAACTCATTAAAGTCTCTCTCCTTGTTAGGATATTCTAGGCCGAACTATGTCCGGCTTGAGTGGGAAACGGATGACGAAGAACTTCGTTACCCACCCACCACCCACTTAATAGCCACTATCGATGATTTGACTGACATGCTTGATTTCAACTCCGAAGACATCGATGGTAATGACGACGATGCCGGAGAAGAACAGGAACCACCGGCCACAGGGCGCTGGACATCCACCTCTTCATACGACATATACATGGTGGATACACCTAAAGAAGACAATGGCGATGACAAAAAGTATCCAGTCGAGGATAAACTTCCTGAGAAGCAGCCAAACCGCCGACGTTAGCGGCGCTGCTCTAAATCACGCCATGGTAAAAATAGCGATACCAGCACAAGAGAAAATATCACTCCGGACGATGCCGAAGACAACGAAGACCCCGCCAAGCCAAGTTTTGAACAGGCTGAACGGGAAGACGGGCGAGCCAGCCCTGATGAACATGCCGGAAACGATGACTCGGAGGACATCAATTACATGCCTCTCTCCGAGGATGAGGTGAGCCTCAGCAACGAAGAATTTATCGTGCCAGAGGATCCCGTCGAGCAGGAGCATTGTACGCGCCGGCTTATAGCCACTGTGATGCGACCCCGTCTTCGGAGAAGAGGGAGTACAAGGGGAGGTCCAATCTTCACGGGGTAGGATCGATAAATGGATGGGGATAACTAGCTGCAAGCAGCCAAAAAACAGAAAATAAGAGATTATGACCCGACGAGGAGGATGAAAGTGCGTTATATCGACTAGAGGGGGGTGAATAGGTGTTTTTTATGAATTCTTCACTGAGGAATTTGCCTGTGAGGAAATTCCTTAGCGAAGAACTACTTGCAGCGGAATAAGTACTCAGAAGTAAGCATGACATAATACACACATGGGCATCATGATGAAATGAAGACAAACACAGAGTACAGAAAGCGAAAACACAGGATGACACAAGATGAAGACAAACAGACTGAAGAAATTGAACTGAGGAAATTGAGAAAGTCTTCAGTCAAAGTCTTCAAACACAGATATGAACAAACACTCAACACAGTAATGAGGAAATGAAAGAGTTGAGGAAATAGAACCAGTAAGGTTGGTGAAGACAATGATTTGGTAGACCAGTTCCAACTGCTGTCTCAGTTGTACATCTGGTTGGAGTGGCTGAGTATTTAAACTCGAGGACACACAGTCCCGGACACCCAGTCACTGAGCATGCAGCTCAGGACACCAAGTCCTCACCGTATTCTCCTTGAACTAAGGTCACACAGACCTCGTCCAATCACTCGTGGTAAGTCTTCAGGCGACTTCCAAACCTTCACAGACTTCGGTCACTCGGCAATCCACAATTCCTCTTGGATGCTCTAGACCACGACGCCTAACCGTCTGGAAGAAGCACAGTCTTCAAAGGTAACAAGCGTCGGATCCACGCAGGATCAATCTCTTCAGTGATGCTCAATCACTTTGGGTTTGTGGGTGTTTGGGTTTGGATTTTCCTCACTCGATGATTTTCGCTCAAAGTCCTCGGAGGATGGGTTGCTCTCAAATGACAAGCGTCAGTTTCTCTCCGAGCAGCCAATCAACTAGTGGTTGTAGGGGGCGGCTATTTATAGCCTAGGGAGCAGCCCGACATGATAAGACGTAAATGCCCTTCAATGATATGACCGTTATGTGGATAAGATATTTTGGGATAGCTGGCGCGTAGCACAACAATGGTCGGAAATTTGACTCTCAAATTTCTCAGGACTATCATGTTCCTCACTGTGTAGGCAATTCGCACTGGCGAATTCCTAACTCCTCAGTCAGAACAAATTCCTCAGCGACCAGAAGAACTTCGTCTCTGTCTCTGAAGAAATTGACTGAACTGTATGAGATTTCCAATGGCTTCACTCGAAGGGATTGGTAGGTGTAGGATTTTGAGTTGAGCATCACATGGAAATTTTTCCTTAGTATTTCCTCAACCCCCTTTAACAGTATGGTGTTTCCTATGACTCAAGAAAGAGAAAAACAAAACTATGAAAACGAAAGTCTTCAAGCTTCATATTCCTCGCATGTATATCAAGTCTTCATGGACACACCAATTTCTTCACTTTCAAAGTCTTCATGAAAGTCTTCAGAAATACCAAAATCTTCAGTCGAAGATATTCATTTTTAGGGGTCGACTTTCTCTGTAAATATCAAACTCCTCATAGACTTATAGACCTGTGTACACTCATAAACACATTAGATCCTTAACCTATAAGTCTTCAATACACCAAAATCACTAAGGGGCACTAGATGCACTTACAATCTCCCCCTTTTTGGTGATTGATGACAATATAGGTTAAGTTTTCAACGGGGATAAACATATGAAGTGTAAGTACTGATATTGAGGAATTTGATTGCAAGATATAGAAGAACTCCCCCTAAAGATGTGCATAGTGAGGAATTTGCTTTTGAAGCAATGCACACTTGAAGAGTTGAATCATGGAGATCTCCCCCTATATCTTGTAATTCATACATGCATTTGACATATAATATGAAGAATTTGAAATGCTTGATGAAATATGGTGTCTGATGAAATTCAGCATGCGTGCAATAATATTAATGAGGAACAAGCATGCAGAATAACGCATCAAGAGTATCAGAGCACAGTGCATCAAAAGTATCAGAGCACCATTGGGTTTAAGATTACAACTCGATCCAATAAAAGTTTTAGAAGAACGAGAGTTGTAACTTAGCAAAAAACGCCCATATAATAGACCCGCTTGAAGACTAACTCAGATTTCTCCCCCTTTGTCATCGAATGACCAAAAGGATCGAAACTAAGGACTAACGCCCCTGAAGAATATCAAGTTGATGGAGGAGCGCCAGCGTTGTCGGGGTCAGTTGTTGTAGTAGGGCCCACCGCAGTGTCGTCCAAGTCTTCATTTTCATCAGTGTCGCTCGATGAAGAATAGGAGCTGGCCACCAAGGAAGGAACCTTGACCTTCTTGAATTTCTTCGGTGGAGGTGCAGACCAGTCAAATTCTTCCTTGAGTCCCATGCTCTTCAGATCTTCGGTGCTGTAGATATGAGATAGAATAGCCCAGGTACGGTTGAAGGTTTCATGGAGGTAGTATTTGTTTTTCTTCACAGCATTGTGGGTTGAGGTCATGTTGTAAAGAATGGAACCAAACTAACGCTTGACCCATTTATGATTGCGATCAACTTTCTGATGAAGACTGAGGAGTAACTCACGATCAGTCATCACCCTGGGTGCTGTGGCTTGAGGAATTTGCTTGGCAGAGGTGTTGGTGGCAGAATTATGTGTGGCAGAGTCATCATTGGTGGAGTAGGATGCATCCTTGCGAAATTGACCATCCAATGGACGCATGCCTTCATCTATCACAGCAGTTGCCTTGCCTTTGTCATCAGCTGAGGAATATGTCCGTTTGAGGACTTCAATTGGAGGCAAGAAACTGCCATGGTTCAGAGTATCAACCTTGTAGTTGAGTGAAGACCTTGTCCTGATGAACTTCATAATCCATGGCCTTTAGCTCAAACGGTGACATAGCAATATTTGCCAGAGTCCTCATGAAGAAATCATGGAAGTTGACGGGAACGCCATGAATGCTATTGAAAAGCATATTCTTCATGATGCCAACGACTTCTTCATCATTTGAGTCGTGGCATTTGATAGGACTCATTGTCTTCGTCAGAATGCGATAGACAGTCCGAGGCACATACATCAATTCCTTAACGAGGAATTTGGTTCGAGGAGCTTGCCCTGGCTTCAAAGGCTTCATCAGCACTTGCATGTAATGATTTGTAAGCTCAGGTTCATTGTAGATGCAACGTGCACCATCAAGGGGAGTACTGAGTGGGAGGACACGAAGCAATTCAGTTGCTGGTGCCTTGTAGTGAGTATTTTTAGACATCCAGTCCAACACCCAAGTGTTCACATCTTCAGAATTTCCTGTGATGTGCAGCGTCGCATAGAATTGAAGAATGAGTTCTTCATTCCAATCACAGATGTCAGTGCTGAAATTCAGTAATCCAGCATCGTGAAGAACACTAAGGACTAGCTCGAAAAACGGTAGAGATTCCATGTTCACGTGAGGAATGTGTGCATGCTCGAAGAATTTGTCTTTGTCGAATAGCACAGAGGAATAAAAGTTTGCTTGACTAGCAGTCCAGAAACGCCTCTTCCTTATGCGAGCAGAATCATAGGGATTATAAGCAGTCAAGAACACATGCTCATTGAAGAAATCAGCAGGCTTGAACTTTTGCTTCTTTGAGAATGGATCCTTTGGCTTGGGCACAGGAGTGTCAGTGAGTTGCATCACAACCTCAGGAATCATAATCTCAGGTTCTTCAGGCTGAGGAATTTCTGGTTCCTCTTCAGTGGCAGTCTGCATGTTCAACGTATTAGCAGCAGCAGTTTCTTCAGCACTAGTGGCTGGAATTTCTTCATGCACAGACGAGGTGGGATGAGTTTCTTCAGAGCCCAGTTGAACGGTTGGTGCGGGGGACAGAGGTATCTGCTGTAGTGGGGTGAGTGTGGAGAATTGGGATGCTGACTTTCCCAAAAGTCATCAGTCATCACAGGTGTGGTGCATCCAATGCCCATGTCTTCATCTTCAAGTTCTTCAACGCCGACCTCTTCAGCTGTGAACTGAGGCATGGGCGAGGAAGCAGCAGGAGTTGAAGGGATCGCATCCACTTCAATTTCTTCATCAATCTGCTCTGACGAAGCAGCAGAATGATGTTCTTCATTAGATGCGCTAGGGATCATACAGTCTTCACCATAAGGAACAAGGTCCTTTGATGGCATGGTGGAAATCGGAACTACATCAATAGGGTTCTCAAAAGAGCTGGTCATAGTCTTCATTTTCTTCGGAGCTGAAGAATCTAAAGAAGATGATGCTTTCCTTTTCTTCACTGCAGCTTTCTCTACAGCCTTGGTCTTCCTTACATCTGATGCAGATGGAAGGGTAGGAGTTGGTGTAGGTGCAGGAGGAGCTGAGGAATCTGGTTGAATTTCCTCAGGCGCAACTGATGCAGTTGCCCTGACTTCTTCATTTTCTTCAGGCGCACCACTAGTGGATGCCCTGGCAGTTTCTTCAACGCCTGGAATGAAGTCATCAGCCCTGGAACTAGCATTTTCTTCAGCAGGCTGATAATCATCAGCGGTGCTGGCATGTTCTTCAGTTTGAGGACTTTCTTGTTGCGATGGGGTTGCAACATTGGTGAACTTCTCAGTCAGTTTAACAAACCTGACTTTGGCTCCTTGCCAATCAGTATAATAGGAATTGAAATTGTCGCTGAGGGTTTTGATCTCAGACTGGATCTTGAGGAGTTCATCAGGTGTCATTTTGACAACATTGTTCTTCAGGAACTTCTCTTTCCTGAACTGAGCCTTCTTGATTTGTCCGGCCTTCTCAAATTTCCATTTCTCTTCAGAGATGAAATGGGTCAGCATGTGACTTTGGCCAGGAGTCAAATGAAAATCAGGCATAGGAGTGTTTGGATCCTTGTGCCAGAGATAAATGTAGTCGAGGATCGCCTTTGGATTCAAAAGCAGTGACACAGTTGTCCCTTTGGCTCTAGCGGCCCTTTCCTGCCTGTCTCTGATGATTTATGCAAGTTCATCATCATCAGCATCATCGTCAGATGGCACTTGGAAGGCAACTTGTTTCTTCTTCGGACTAGGCCGAGGACCTCGTCCAGCAGTGGCCTTTGCCTTCAGCAGAGTGGGGCCTGATGAAGAATTTGGTGCAGCTGAGGAACTTGCTGAGACACCAGAGGCAATGGAGATGCCTGTAGCCCTTTGGCATGTGGCCAGGTGAACATGTGTTGAGGACTTTGTTGGAGCAACTGAGGACTTTGGAGGAGCAGGAGCAGTGTGAGGCATTGGCCGTGAGGGCTTTGAAGATTCTGGCCGTGAGGGCATTGCTGCGGAACTTGGCCGTGAGGGGACAGTTGTTGAAGCACTTGGCTTGTGAGCGAGCTTCTTTGCCATTGATTTCCTAGGCTTGTCAGAGGCCTTTGTGGCAGCAGCAGCAGCAGAGTCTTCATTAAATTTCCTCACTGCTTCTTTTGCTTGTCTAGCCAACTTGGCTTGGCGCTTGGCCCATTCTTCAGGAAAATCCTCACCGCGCTTGAGGCTGGTGGGATCAGCTTTGTGACCAGGTGCCAATGGAGCTCTTGGGCATGGAGGATTTAGAGCGAATTTCTTCATATACTTTGGAGTTACATATCTGTACTCCCTCCATTCTCTTGCCCATCTCCTTTCAATCCTCTGTATGCGCACCTTGCGCTGATTTTTGTTCTCTTTTCCAAACTTGGCCTCATCAGGTGTGCAATAGTCAGCATAAATGTCCTCAGGAATTTCAAATGCAGTCATGACCTCAGGCTTCTTTCCTCCTTTCTGTGGTTTCTTACCTTCAGCCATATTCTTAAGATGAGGAATTTGAACAATTGAACACTCTGAAGAAGTATGCAACTTTTCTTCAAGGAACGCTGCAAATGAGTTAAGTTGATGAGAACCTAGTGATTCAGCAGCAGACATGAGTACCTGTGAACAGAGTATAGTTGCGAGGAATTTGAAGAGGTCATATGCGTTCTCAGAAGGTTTTCAAAATGAACAAGTTTGAGGAATTTGACCAGACGAGTCTTGAAGAATTTCACTAAGCGTACTTTGTCTTAGGTTCCAGAGTTGTATAGATCAACGATCCACACAATTGAGGAATCTTGAAGAAAATGATGCTTAGGGAGACAAATCAAGAACAAATGACTAGTGAGGTGTTTTGTGTGTGAGGATTTGAAGAATAAAACACCTTTGAAGATTTTGTAGAGAAAATTTAGATCAAAGAGGGCAGTAAAAGTAACTTTTAATTACCCTTGACGACGAACACGACAAACTGAGAAGTGTAGATTTGAAGCTCGTCAGTTCAGATCTTCCACGCCCTAACTTGGCGGAGGAAGACAACTACGGCGGCGGCGGAGTGAAGATTTCCGCAGCCGGCGCGAGTACAACGGCGAAGAGGTCGAGGCAGTGAAGCTCTTCCTCACCGGCGACGATGGAGTAGCGGCGGTGCTAGGGTTTGAGAAGCTCGAGCGAGAGAGAGAGAGAGAGAGCGGTCGAGCGGAGTAAAGGAAGTGAGGAAGGGTGAGGGGGTATTTATAGTCGCAGTGAAAAACTGTTCTTCCGAAGATTTAGGACGAACGTGCCCCTGGCCCTTCTCATTCGCTTGACATGTGTCACCCACGTACTAAAAAGTGGAGATCGTGTTAGATCGTGGGTGAATAGATAATTCTATCGTGGGATACGGGACGGTTTGAGCACCAAAACCGAAAATTTGGATAAGATAAGATTTTAAGTTTCGTTCGCAATTTCTTCAGCTGACAAGGACACAGTGAAGATTTTGAACGAGTTTCAAATAGAACGCACATGAAGAATTTGTGAATAGATTGGGTTGAGTATAGCATAGAGGGGAAAGGGTCCGATCACATTCACTTAGCAGAAAATGCAACTTGAAGAAATAGCCATAAGTGAATGCTGTATAGGACATAAACTCATATATATATAACCAATGAAGAAAATCGACGGAAACAGTGAAGATTTTGCAAAGTTGAAGAATTTGAAAGACTGAAGAATTAAAAAAAACTGAGAAATTCCAAGAATAAAGATTTTCAACTTTGGTGGTGGCGTCACCCACCGTATAAGAATGATGATTTCAGACACCACGTACAATTGTCGTAGGGTTCTGAGAATCAAATTCTTCATTAATTTCTTCACACTTAGAGTGTTATTCTTCATTGATTGAAGAAAAACATTTCTTCATGTGTTGCACATCTAAGTCATTAATTTTGCATAAGTGTTAGGATGTGTGTCCTTTTCAAAGAACATTCGAAGACTCTAACATATTTAGCTCACACCGCAACTTGCTAAATCTCTTCTCATCCAAGGGCTTTGTGAAGATATCGGCTAGCTGTTCTTCAGTCTTCACATGCTCAATAGAAATGTCGCCCTTCAACACGTGATCACGAAGAAAATGGTGACGAATCTGAATGTGCTTTGTCTTCGAGTGCTGAACTGGGTTGTGAGCAATCTTGATGGCACTCTCATTGTCACAGTAGAGAGGCACATTCCTCATGTTGATGCCGTAGTCCTTGAGACTTTGCTTCATCCACAGCAATTGAGCACAACAAGAACCAACATCAATGTACTCAGCTTCAGCAGTAGACAGTGATAGGCAGTTCTGTTTCTTCGAGGAAACAACAGACCAAAGATCGTCCGAGGAAATGACAAGTACCAGATGTTGACTTGCGGTCCACACGATCACCAGCATAGTCAGAGTCAGAATATCCAATGAGATCAAAGGTAGAGCCCTTGGGGTACCATAATCCTAGTGTTGGTGTGTGAGCTAGATATCGAAGAATATTCTTCACAACCTTATGGTGTGATTCCTTCGGTGTAGCTTGAAATCGGGCACACATGCAAACACTAAGCATTATATATGGCCTAGATGCATGTAAGTACAATAACAAACCAATCATGGAGCGGTATACCTTGTGATCGAAGTCAATACCATTTTCATCAGTGCATAGATGGCCATTTGTGGGCATAGGAATTTTGACTCCTTTGCAATCTTGCATGCCGAATTTCCTCAGAACTTCCTTGAGGTATTTCTCCTGAGATATGAATATGCCATTGTGCTGTTGACGAATTTGAAGACCTAAAAAGAATTTCAACTCTCCCATAATAGACATTTGATATTCTTCACTCATCATATAGGCAAATTCATCGCTATAACGTTGGTCAGTACATCCAAAGATAATATCATCAACGTATATTTGGCACACAAACAGTTCACCATCATAAGATTTAGTAAAGAGAGTAGGGTCGAGTGAACCGGGTGTGAAGCCATTCTTAACGAAGAATTCCTTCAAAGTATCATACCACGCCCGAGGGGCCTGCTTGAGGCCATAGAGGGCCTTGTTGAGTCTGAAGACTTTGTGAGGATTCTTTGAATCTTCAAAACCTGGGGGTTGAGCAACATATACTTCTTCCTCAAGCTTACCATTGAGGAATGCACTTTTCACATCCATTTGTTGTAAGATAATATTATGATGGTTAGCATAAGCAAGTAATATGCGAATAGCCTCAAGTCTAGCAACAGGTGCAAAAGTTTCATCGAAATCAATTCCTTCAACCTGTGTGTAGCCTTGAGCTACAAGTCGTGTCTTATTCCTCACCACAAGGCCATTTTCATCTTGCTTGTTGCGGTAGATCCACTTTGTGCCGATGATATTATGCTTGCGAGGATCTGGACGTTTGACCAGTTCCTAGACATTATTGAGCTCGAACTGATGTAATTCTTCTTGCATAGCCTGAATCCACTCAGGCTCCAGAAATGCTTCATCTACCTTGGTGGGCTTTGTGATAGAGACAAAAGCATAGTGCCCACAAAAGTTAGATAAATGTGAAGCTTTTGAGCGTGTGAGAGGACCTGGTGCTTCAATGTCATCAATGATCTTTTCAACTTGCACTTCTTTTGCAACGCGAGGATGAGCTGGTTGACGATGAGGAATTTGATCAACACTTTCTTCAGCATTTTCCTCAGGTACATCAGCCGGACGGTCTTCGCGATCGGGAATGAATTCTTCAGTAGATTCTTCGGTAGGAATGATATCCTCAGTAGCCTTGAACTTGATAGAATCCTCAGGTGCTGGTTCATCTATCATAGAAGGTAGGTGCTCTCTTTGCGAGCCATTAGTTTCATCAAACTGCACATCTACAGTTTCAACAATCTTGTGAAGAGTTATGTTGAAGACTCTGTAGGTGTGCGAGTCCTTTCCGTAACCAAGCATAAAACCTTCATGTGATTTCGGTGCAAATTTAGCATTGTGATGAGGCTCTCTAATCCAACATTTAGCACCGAAGACTTTGAAATAACTCACATTGGGTTTCTTGTCAGTAAGGAGTTCATAGGAAGTCTTCTTGAAGAATTTGTGAAGATATACTCTGTTGATGATGTGGCACGCAGTATCAATTGCATCAATCCAAAAACGATGAGGAGTTTTGTATTCATCAAGCATAGTGCGAGCCATCTCCACAAGTGTTCTATTTTTGCGCTCCACGATGCCATTTTGCTGAGGAGTATAAGGAGCAGATAACTCATGAGTAATACCAAGTTCATCAAGATAGTCATTAAGACCGGAATTCTTGAGCTCAGTTCCATTGTCACTCCTGATGTGCTTGATCTTCACACCAAAGTTGGTTGAAGCCCTCGAAGAAAATCGTTTGAAGACTTCTTCCACTTCATGTTTGTAAGTAACAATGTGTACCCATGTGTAATGAGAGTAATCATCAACAATAACAAAGCCATATAGAGATGCATCATTAGTCACAGCAGAATAATGATTAGGACCGAAGAGATCCATATGAAGCAATTCAAATGGTCAAGTGGTGGTCATGATAGTCTTCGCTGGATGCTTGGCCTTAGTCATCTTTCCAGCTTCACAGGCACCACACAGGTGATCCTTGAGGAATTTGACATTCTCAATGCCAATGACATGCTTCTTCTTCGCAAGCGTGTGGAAATTCCTCATGCCTGCGTGACCAAGTCGTCGATGCCATAGCCAGCCTTCTGAAGCTTTCGCAAGTAAGCACACGGTAGGTTGTGGTCCTGTAGAGAAATCAACAATGTACAAGTCTCCTCTCCTAAAGCCTTCGAAGACTTTGGAATTGTCAGCTTCCATGATCACAACACAATGATACTTACCAAAGACAACAACCATATCAAGATCACAAAGCATTGAGACAGACATGAGGTTGTATCCTAAGGACTCGACAAGCATGACTTTGTCCATGTGTCGATCCTTAGAGATCGCAACCTTACCTAGACCCAATACCTGACTTTTGCCTTTGTCAGTGAAGATGATATGCTTCAGATGTGACGGAGTTAATGGAGCATCCATCAATAGATTCTTGTTACTAGTCATGTGATTTGTACATCCACTATCGAGGACCCACTCGTTTGCTTTGGGTTGATAATCCTGCAGATGAATTAGTGCAACTTACAAACTCATATACTTCATCAGTGAAGAATATGACATCAGTATCATCAGTTCAATTTCATCAAGTCATTTTATCAGATAATCAGTATGAGGACGGGTGAAATGAAGGTGCATTTCATCATGATTCGCCTGCGTCCTTTCAGGCACTCTTCAGGTCTCCAGCAAATTCTTCAGTCGTTTTGAGCATGGCTGGAGACCTGACCCTGCATAAGAGATTAGTTCTTTTTCTTCACTACCCACATCTGGAGGGGTGGCAAAGAGTTCATCACTCTGCGAGCACCATATGAGAAAGGTGGCAAAGATGCCAAACCATTTCGTTTCACATAAGAGGGGTTAGGGTAAGCATATGAATAAGCAGAGAAATTCTTCGAGGACTTATGAACATAATGATTTGAAGAATAATGCTCATATTCATAGCCCTTAGCTCTACCCTGCGAAACCGAGTTGTTAGCATGATGATGTTCATATGATGATTTTGATCCTTTTGAGGAATTTGATCCACGTGAGGAATTTGGTCCGTATGAGGACTTGGATCCATATGAAGAATTTCGTCCATATGAAGAGTTTGATCCGGGGTTCCTATTCTTCACTGGTGGTGTCATGAGGACATTCACCTGAAGATTTTCAACATAACTTTTGGGAACCCAGATTTTCTTCATAGGGGAACCGTTCCTACAGTTAGTGCCAACATATCTAGCAAATACTTCACCATTTTGATTTTTGAACAGTTTATAGTTGGAGTCAAATGACTCATCAGAAGAATGAGGAGATTCACATGTAAAACCAGATAAGTTAGATGGATCAACTGGAGGTCCCTTTGCAGCAACCCATGAGGTTTTGGGGTACTGCTCAGGCTTCCAATATGTTCCATCAGCACTGAGTTTCCTCTCAAAGGCAATACCCTCTTTCCTAGGGTTTCTGTGGAGGATCTGCTTTTTAAGCACATCACAAAGAGTCTGATGCCCTTTGAGACTTTTGTACATGCCTGTCGTATACAATTCCTTCAGCCCTGCATCGTCAGTGATACTAGAAATGTCCACAGATGGGGAATTAGAGATAGCAAAGGTAGGTGAAGAATTTGTAACATTTGAAGCATTTGAACATTCATGTGAAGAATTAGCAGATTCACGTTCAATGCACTTTAAGCATGGAGGATCAAATTCTTCCTGAGTAGCGCTGATTTGTTGAGCAAGTAATGAATCGCGCTCCTTCTGAAGATCTTCATAACACACTCTTAGCTTCTCAAGATCTTGCTTTCTTTGAAGAAATTCATAAGAAAGCTTCTCGTGATCAGTTAAGAGGGTTTTATGATGATTTTGAAGGTTGTCAAACTTAGACTGAAGTCTATGAAGATTTTCAGTTAAGTCTTTGGTGCGGTCCATTTCATCACCCAACATATCATCACTTTTGTCTAGCATGTTTTGAAGTTTTTCAATAGTCTTTTGTTGTTTCACAACAATCTTAGCAAGTTTGGAGTAGCTAGGCTTAAGATTTTCATCAGATTCATCCTCACTTGATTCAGAGGAGGGATATTTAGTTACCTTGGCAGCCTTTGCCATGAAGCAATAGGTGGGAGCGTAGTCATCATTGCCTTCATCAGCGTTGTTGGTGTTGCCATTTTCTTCAGAGTTGAAGATAGACTTGCTGACAAATGCGGTAGCAAGAGCTAGACTTGCCACACCTGACTCAGACTCCTCGGATGCCTCCTCTTCCTCATTATCCTCAGATTCAGCCTCAGAATCCATTTCCTTGCCAATGAATGCCCGAGCCATCTTGGAGCTGCTCTTCTTGTGAGATGAAGACTTCGAGGATTTTGATGATGAAGACTTTGAAGATTTCTTCTTCTTCTTGGCATCATCAGAACTGTAATCCTTGTATTTATTATTCTTTAGTTCCTTGTCCCACTGAGGACAATCTTGAATGTAGTGACCAGGCTTCTTGCATTTGTGGCATAGCGTTCTCTTATAGTCACTTGATGAGGAATCACTGCTCCTTGAAGATTTTCCAAAGCGACCACGTCTTGAGAATTTTTGGAATTTCTTCATGAGTAGTGCTAGCTCCTGGCTCAATTCTTCAGGGTCACCAAGGCTACTACCAGAATCTTCACATTCCGATTCAGACACTGCCTTGGCCTGCAGGGCACGTGGTTTGCCATAGCTTGAGCCATAGAGATCTCTTTTTTTCAGCAAGCTGGAACTCATGAGTATTTAGCCTCTCGAGGATATCAGCGGGATCTAGTGACTTGTAATTAGCACGCTCTTGAATCATCAGTGCCAAAGTGTCAAATGACGAATCGAGTGATCTCAGCAATTTCTTCACCACCTCATGATCGGTGATGTCAGTGGCACCGAGCGCTTGAAGCTCATTTGAGATATCAGTGAGGCGATCGAAGGTTTGCTGAACATTTTCATTGTCGAGTCTTTTAAAGCGGTTGAAGAGATTACGAAGAACGTCAACACGAGAGTCACGTTGAGTTGAGACTCCTTAATTTACTTTGGAGAGCCTATCCCAGATAAGCTTAGCAGTTTCCAAAGCACTCACTCTACCATACCATCCTTTACTCAGATGACCACATATGATATTCTTCGCTTGAGAATCGAGTTGCTTGAATCTCTTCACGCCAGCAGCATTCAGGGAAGGTGTGACTGAGGGAACACCATTTTCCACAACATACCAGAGATCTTTGTCAATTGCTTCAAGATGCATTTGCATCTTATTCTTCCAGTAGGGGTAGTCCATGACATCGAAGATAGGACACCCAGCAGAGACTTTGATCATACCTGCAGTCGACATAACTAAAACTCCAGGTGGTTAAACCAAAATCACACAGAACAAGGGAGTACCCAGCTCTGATACCAATTGAAAGTGCGTTATATCGACTAGAGGGGGGGGGGTGAATAGGCGATTTTTATGAATTCTTCACTGAGGAATTTGCCGGTGAGGAAATTCCTTAGCGAAGAACTACTTGCAGCGGAATAAGTACTCAGCAGTAAGCATGACAAAATACACACATGGGCATCATGATGAAATGAAGACAAACACAGAGTACAGAAAGCATAAACACAGGATAACACAAGATGAAGACAAACAGACTGATGAAATTCTTCAGTCAAAGTCTTCAAACACAGATATGAACAAACACTCAACACGGTAATGAGGAAATGAAAGAGTTGAGGAAATAGAACCAGTAATGTTGGTGAAGACAATGATTTGGTAGACCAGTTCCAACTGCTGTCTCAGTTGTACATCTGGTTGGAGCGGCTGAGTATTTAAACTCAAGGACACATAGTCCCGGACACCCAGTCACTGAGCACGCAGCTCAGGACACCAAGTCCTCACCATATTCTCCTTGAACTAAGGTCACACAGACCTCGTCCAATCACTCGTGGTAAGTCTTTAGGTGACTTCCAAACCTTCACAGACTTTGGTCACTCGGCAATCCACAATTCCTCTTGGATGCTCTAGACCATGACGCTTAACCGTCTGGAAGAAGCACAGTCTTCAAAGGTAACAAGCGTCGGATCCACGTAGGATCAATCTCTTCAGTGATGCTCAATCACTTTGGATTTGTGGGTGTTTGGGTTTGGATTTTCCTCACTCGATGATTTTCGCTCAAAGTCCTCGGAGGATGGGTTGCTCTCAAATGACAAGTGTCAGTTTCTCTCGGAGCATCCAACCAGCTAGTGCTTGTAGGGGGTGGCTATTTATAGCCTAGGGAGTAGCCCGACATGATAAGACATAAATGCCCTTCAATGATATGACCATTATGTGGATAAGATATTTTGAGATAGCTGGTGCGTAGCACAGCAACGGTCGGAAATTTGACTCTCAAATTTCTCAGGGCTATCATGTTCCTCACTGTGTAGGCAATTCGCACTGGCGAATTCCTAACTCTTCAGTCAGAACAAATTCCTCAGTGACCAGAAGAACTTCGCCTCTGTCTCTGAAGAAATTGACTGAACTGTATGAGATTTCCAATGGCTTCACTCGAAGGGATTGGTAGGTGTAGGATTTTGAGTTGAGCATCACATGGAAATTTTTCCTTAGTATTTCCTCAACCCCCTTTAACAGTACGGTGTTTCCTATGACTCAAGAAAGAGAAAAACAAAACTATGAAAACGAAAGTCTTCAAGCTTCATATTCCTCGCATGTATATCAAGTCTTCATGGACACACCAATTTCTTCACTTTCAAAGTCTTTATGAAAGTCTTCAGAAATACCAAAATCTTCAGTCGAAGATATTCATTTTTAGGGATCGACTTTCTCTGTAAATATCAAACTCCTCATAGACTCATAGACCTGTGTACACTCATAAACACATTAGATCCTTAACCTATAAGTCTTCAATACACCAAAATCACTAAGGGGCACTAGATGCACTTACAGAGGAGGCTCACCGAAGCTTGCAATCCGAACATTCGCCGATCCACAACCCGCAAAACTACCCCACACAACCACACTCAAGTCGTGGAGCACGGGATAAGTGCAATCCGCAAGGGAAACCACGAACTCTAATCCACACAACATGATCTAGTCGTGGAGCACGAATTAGGAGCAATTTCTCAAGGAATCACGAGAATAAGGATAACAAGAGCTCTCCAATCTCAGGAGGAGTCTATGTCTTTGGTCTTTGATTGAACTGACAAAAGTCCCCAACAAAGTTAAGAGCTAGCCTATTTATAATCGGGACAACCCCCCCTGGATAGGTGTGAAATAGAACTAGCTTCTGGAACCATCTTAGGTGTGAAAGGGAACCAGCTTTGTTTGACTAAATGGCTTCAAGACTTAATGAGGTAGCTTCTGGAATACTCTCGTTGGAGGTGGTTGGCAGTTCCCGACCAAACATTGTTCACTAGAGTCGAACAATGTTTCCTTTAGCAGCAAACTTGAGTTTCGGGAACCTTTCACAAGTTGAAATATGCAAACTCGTACAAAACATTGTTTCGTCAGAATTGGAACAAAGTTTCTTCAACAGACAACTCATTCTTCATGAATTCCTAACTTTGTTACTTTGTCATAAAACATTGTTTTGCACGGACCGAAATGTGTTTGGCCTTCTTCGATATCGCACCTGAGTTCAACCAACAACAAAGGAGGTGAAGGCACAACCATGTTTTCAAGGTCAAATGATATACTTAGGTTAGCGTTCACCTGATCATGTATTTGCATTGCGTGGCTTCTTGTGATTGGACTGTTGATGATTGGTGGTGTGTTTCCCATGGTTCGGCAAAGAGCCGGAAGAAGAAGCACACAACAGCTCGGGGATACACACATGACCTCCGGTACGACTTGGAGAACGGAGCAGGCTAGACCAGATTGATCTATGGATCGCGGGGGTGCGCCCCAATGCGCAACGATGGCCACCATGCTGGATATAACAAATACACACCTGTCCGGGCCGAATACCGCGGCTCCATCCGAGCTGCGTCACGACGTAGCCCGACACAGAGGCACCGCACACCCCCTATGCTTCACCGATTAAGTAATGGAACATGAATTCCCAGAAGGGTTCAAACCCGTAAACATTGAATCATATGATGGAACAACAAATCCCGCGGTATGGATCGAGGACTTCCTTCTCCATATACATATGGCCCGCGGTGATGATCTCCATGCCATCAAGTATCTCCTGCTAAAACTCAAGGGACCAGCTCGGCACTGGTTGAACAGTCTGCCTGAAAACTCCATTGGCAGTTGGGAGAACCTGGAAGTTGCATTCCTTGACAACTTCCAAGGCACTTATGTCCGACCTCCGGATGTTGATGACTTAAGTCATATAATCCAACAACCCGGAGAGTCAGGTAGGAAATTTTGGACTCGGTTCTTAACTAAAAAGAACCAAACCGTCGACTGTCCGGATGCCGAAGCCCTAGCGGCCTTTAAGCATAACATCCGTGATGAGTGGCTCATCCGACACCTCGGCCAAGAGAAGCCGGAGTCCATGGCAGCCTTTACGACGCCCATGACCCGCTTTTGCGCGGGCAAGGATAGCTGGCTAGCTCATAGCAACAACACCTCAAGTAAACCTGGCACTTCTGAAGCCAGAGATAGTAACGTCAAGCCTTGATGCAGTAGACACAAGCGTCGAAATAATGGCGGTAACTCTGAAGACACGGCCGTCAATGCCGGATTCAGTGGCTCCAAGTCCGGTCAGCGGAAAAAGCCATTTAATAGAAACAATCCGGGTCCGTCCAGTCTGGATCGCATACTCGATCGTCCATGTCAAATCCACGACACCCCCGATAAACCAGCCAATCATACCAACAAAGAATGTTGGGTCTTTAAACAGGCCGACAAGTTAAACGCCGAAAACAAGGAAAAGGGATCGCAAAGCAACGACGACGAGGAAGCCCGGCTGACGATGTCCTGGACTAGGGGGTACTCACCACATCATCCCCCGATCAGTTAGATTGGGCCAAGGATCCCCATGGCCGTATACTCATGGGCCAGTTCGGACAGCTGCCGCATACAAGGAAGATTCCACAAGACTTGGTGATCAAGACAAGGACTCCTCCCCACCGGCGTATTCGGCTAGGACTCTTGTTATCCTAGGCCTCTAGTACATTATATAAACTGAGGCCAGGCTAGTCGATAGATTATTATGACATTACTCATCATACCTCTAGGGTTTAGACCACAACATATGATCTCAGGGTAGATCAACTCTTGTAACCCCTATACTCATTAAAGTTAATCAAGCAGCATGCAGGGTATTATATCTTCGAGAGAGCCCGAAGTTGGGTAAAATCCCGTGTTCATGTTACCATCGATCCTAAGACGCACAGCTTGGGACCCCCTACCGGAGATCTGCCGGTTTTGACACCGACATTGGTGCTTTCATTGAGAGTTCCGCTGTGTGATAGGCAAAAGGATCAATGGCTCGTCTGCAGATTAACTGCGGTGTCGACATCTTTGTTACCGGCTCGACTGGTCACCTTGGCTTGACTGAGGACTGTGCCCTGCCTCCGATCATCATGTTCGGACGAGGGCCTTCATCAACACCAACTCTGATCTCTATCAAGATCATGGAGGAATCATCCATGGAGCTCGGGAGCTCAACGTCAACATTGCCCTCGGGCAACCGTGCTATTTTTCTGGACAGTGAACTTGTATCTTCTGCCACCGCCTCCTCGAGTGTCGTTTTAACGATTGCTTCGGTGGGATTGTGCAAAATTGAGTCTACAACAACCCTGAAAAATTTCGTCGAGTTCCGATGGAGGAATCTCTGGCAATCTCCGATATACCGGAGCTCTGTCAAACCTGGACGGGAATCTGGACGAGTTTAGGGCGTGGCCTCCAGAGCCCAGCTCGGAGGTCCTTTGGAAGATCCAACCATTCATTTGCTGCGGAATTCCTATATCTACCACCCCTCAAAACTTCAGCTCAATCCGACCGTCCAAACTCTGGGAACCTTCCGATTAGTGCATCACTATTCAGATCTGTTTCCTGCGCGAGTATGGATCCGACCCGAATTCATGTTTCTTTATGAACGTGATATTTAACAACCTTTTAAAGGAATTTTCTTCTAAGGTATTGTGCGTTGTTTTTAACACACGCCCATAAAATTTTAATCATCCTCTGAGGTAATCTTCGCCATCACGCTGGTGTCAGACCAGTCCGGCAATATAGCTCCACGGCTGCCGACCTGCGCTAGACATGTCGTCACTTTTTGATCTGAGCTCAACTTCTTCGCATCCTCACCTCGGCGAGCCGAATATGAGTTCAGAATCGCCAAGGATAAATCATCACCAACATCGCCGCCCCACGGATTACACGGAGTAGGCACACCGGCATCGCTGCATGGTCACTCTATCAAACCAGCATTGGACGCGTCACAAGTTACGACCTGGGTCGACATGGCCGCACTGTTGCCTCTTCGAGCCAATGTCCGTCACGCCAAACTACTTCAACACCTCGGGTGACATGGAAGCTGCAACAACTCCTCACCAACCTGCTCTGTCACCTCAGCTAGACCGGGGACTTGGCTATTTCTTCATCAACATACTCCGGTGACTTCGGCGTCACCAGTCGACCAGCTTCATCACGTTAGCTGGACCGGGGGCTTTGCCTCGGCAAGCCAACCTTGGCCAGCATTGCCATGCCGTCACTTTATCGCCCATCAGGCATTGGGTGTGATGATCGATTCCCAATTTTGGGAGTCGCTTTTCTTCGGACTACTACAACAAATAAACCAGGTGCTATTAATCCTAACAATTTTTGCTTGTTGGGCTTCTTTTTCTTAAGGAATTATTACTTTGGTTTGTTCCATCATCTGTACATAGGTCTATCAAATGGTGTCCACATTAAAAACGGCCGCGTGGTGGTTCGGTCAGTTTCCGTACAGCTTGGCGAACGCCGCATCCGAAACTCAGACCACCCTGCAAATTCAGGCTTTGTCACACCTTACTGCGTCACGCCGACGCCCTGCATCGACATTCGCTTCGGCGCCAGGCCACATCTCTTGAAATAAATTATTCTTGCGTAAAGCAATTATTCAAGGATTATATATATATATTATTTCCTGGACCGCACTGTTTTATGTGTGCAGGTAATTGATTTTGACCGCGTTACGTGGTCACTACTACAATGCCAAACTCCTTGCTCGGACACCTCGGTCCTAGGGGCTGGGACCTCGGCCATGTCGAGGACTACGAACCTTATCGGTTCAATGGGCGTCTTCGTCCCGCCACAAGCCCGAATCGCGTCATCAATACCGAACACATTAACCAGCTAGGTTACTTTCATGCTAAAAAACTTTCAGTTTTAAATTTTGTTCGGTTTGACCAAGCATTATACTTTTTGGCACAAAGTTGTTTGTGACAAAGTTCCTTGTCAAAACTATGTTTGTGACACACATATTCAAATACCCGGTTTATTTGGGGGCTCCCTTGATGGAGCTTTTCCTCTTGCATATGATTATACTTGTACGACTTTGTTCCTTGTTCGTGTATTATGCCACAATATGCACCATATTGACCTAAGCGATTTGCAAGCTGGGTTGCCTTGCTCCTGTGTTTACCCCTATGTTCCCGATTGTTCGGCTAGGGAGTAAAGGGAGCACCTCTGCGATTGTCATGATCGGGTCACCCGAGCCGGACCTCAGACTGGGTGAAGCCGAAAGCTAGCGCTCTTACTATTTTCAATAATGGTCGGCACACAACAGAACTCATGAGTACAAAAAATCTATTGCACAAGTCTCATAGTAACAATGAGCAACCGAAGAAAGGTATCGGTGGGGGTACTATTTTCTTTGAAGATGCTTCTTACACTTCGTCGGTAATATAGCATAAGTTTCCTGAGCGCGTTTTGTCTATTACAGCCTTATGGCATGATTGCCTGGTTATCGGAAACACCGTCGATATTCTCAACAAGGGGAGTACATAACACTTTTCGGTCCTTGACCGAAGAGGGAGAAGCCGACGGTCGGTTAAGACGCGTATAAAGTTCGGGTGAACACAGATATGATATAAGTACTTCGGTACATACAATAATTATACATAAAATCCTTTTGCCCAAGTCACTTGGGAGCTCTTAAAATTTATATATGAGCTATAAATGTGTTTTCTTCTTGGTCGACAGAAGCACATTTTTTTTCCAATTTTTGGATTGGCACTGAACACTTGATCTTGTTCGGACGTCATGTTTTTACTGGCGTTTTTTGGTTTTCCAAGATTTTGGCACTTTTAAACTATTTGTGTGTTTTTTGCATAAGTCTCACAGTGCAACCCAGACACCTTTAGAGATTCGACAAAAACATTCTTGGATGTTGCTATATATGCATCGGTTTCGAATTGTGTCTTCGGTCAATAGTTGGGTTGCCCGGCTCCTATGCTTGCCTCCTACATTCCGCTTTGTTCGGCTAGGTGTGCAACGGGAGAACCACTGCGATTGTGCTTCCAGCTCGCATGGTTAAGCACCTCAATGGAGAAAGCCGAAAACTGACTATCACAATAAGTGCAAACTGGTCAGCAATCCTATGACCGTGTTAAATGATGAGCCGTTCATAACATTGGCCGAAGTGTATACGACTTGACCTCTGCTGTCGCCGAACACTAACCGGGGGCTCATAGCTAGCTTCCCCAGTTTCAAGCTCCTATGACTAAGTGAAAGTTATAAAGCCAAGATATCTGATTGCCTTGTTTCCGCTAACACAACCGCCTCCGGGCACCGAGACGTCGGCTAAGGGTTGTCTTGTTATTGCGGAAACACCCTGCATAGTATCTACAAAGGGGTAGAAGCCGACGATGGGCCACTTTCAACTGCTAAACGGTCGCAATGGAGTCAAAATAAGTATATATCATCAATATTTGTACTCATTATACAAGTGTTGCCTTCCGTAATTATCGTTATATAAAGCCATAAATATGCATCAATTTGACTTAAGATTTTGGCCAAGCTGGGTTGGCTGGCTCCTGTGCTTACCCCTACGTTCCTGATTGTTCGGCTAGGCGGTAAAGGGAGCACCTCTGTGATTGTTACTACCGGGTCATCCGAGTTAGTACCTCAGACTGGGTGAAGCCGAAAGCTAGCAATCTTAAAGGATCATATTGGTCGGCAACGACGGAAGTAAAAATTTTGGTTCATTAATACCATAGAGTTTGGGAACTTTCCCCGAACTAAATCCTCAATATTTTCCTCCCACATTGATCGGAGCTGAGGTTTCATGATCACGCTTAGCATGACAACCCAAAGAAAGGAACCATAGTGGGACTATTTTCTTTGGAAGATGTTTCTTACGTTAAAAAGTATTAGAACATATCTCTCCACGTACCTTTGTTTATAAAACCGTATGGCCGGATTGCCTTGTTTGCCATAAATCTTTGCCCTCATAAAGGCTTTATAAAGTAGGACAAACACTCCTCAGCTGCTGGCCAAGGAGGTGGAAGTTGATGGTCGGTCAACAAAGTTTTTTACAATGCAGATCCGAGCATTAATGATGTAAAGTACTTGGATACATAGGATAATTACACATAATTTGCGATTTTACTATGGATATCGATCCTTAATTCAGCCACCTGTGCCCACTTAAGGCTCGGGGGCTACTAGACTTCGTGCTTATCATTTACAAATATTAAAGGGGTACATCGATCCCCTGATTTGGTGTTGCCACCCGACCAGTGGCTCGGGGGCTACTGCATTGACAATCCAATGCAGAAAATTTAAAGTGCAATATAGTTTTCGAGGAGATTATTATCCTCAGGTTGGTCGGCCGCACCCAACCTGAGTCTCGAGGACTTTGCACACCGTGTTTTTATTCCTAGGTATGCTACCGAGCCGGGAATTGATCCTCAGGCTGATTTTATGAATTGACCTGAGTCTCAGGGCTACTAGGGTCAGCGGTCTGATTCTTTCCTTCAGGTACATCCCAGATATTAGGCCAACATGCACCTTGAGGACTATTGGCCATACATATCGTCAGAGATTACATTGCACAATTCGGAATCAAATTCATAAAAAACAGCCCACGGCCAAGGTGGTGCACCACCTCGGAAGTAGTCCGACATAAAGCTCGGGCGCCAGTGGCTGGCTCCATAGCGGGCATTTCCGACATTAAGCTCAGCTAAAACCCCTTTAGATCTTTTTGAACCAAGGTGATCTATGATACCTCGGATATAATCCGGCGTTGGAGCTCGGATAGATTTCGGTGTTGGAGCTTGGACACAGTCCAGTGTTGGAGCTCGGATACATTCCAGCGTTGGAGCTCAGAAGCAGTCCGGTGGTGGTGCTCGGCTACAAAAGACACCTTGAATGCAGTTCGACATTGGAGTTCGAACGCAAGACGACACTGCTGCCCGGGAACAACTTCAAACCTAAGGTATGGCATAAAAATAACAAGGCATTGATAAAGACCGAGAACTAGAGGGGATCCTCGGATACCCGATGTGTAAACTCTTCGGATCTACTTCGGCGATCCTCAAGATAGAAGATGAGAAGATTTGTTGAACCAGTTTTCAAGACCGACGACCGAACATGAAGAACAGTTTTGAAGAATCGAGGAGCGTCCCCAACTTGAAGACCGGTTCAGGGGGCTACGGACGGTGTCCTGGACTAGGGGGTACTCACCACGTCATCCCCCGATTAGTTAGATTGGGCCGAGGAACCCCATGGCCGTATACTCATGTGCCAGTTCGGACAGCTGCCGCATACAAGGAAGATTCCACAAGACTTGGTGATCAAGACAAGGACTCCTCCCCACCGGTGTATTCGGCTAGGACTCTTGTTATCCTAGGCCTCTAGTACATTATATAAACTGAGGCCAGGCTAGTCGATAGATTATTATGACATTACTCATCACACCTCTAGGGTTTAGACCACAACATATGATCTTGGGGTAGATCAACTCTTGTAACCCCTATACCCATTAAAGTCAATCAAGCATCATGTAGGGTATTATCTCATTGAGAGAGCCCGAAGCTGGGTAAAATCCCGTGTTCATCTTACCATCGATCCTAAGACGCACAACTTGGGACCCCCTACCCGAGATCTGCCGGTTTTGACACCGACACTGGCCACCGAACACAGGGGGACAGAAGAAGTTTCCTCCCCAAGTTAAAATGGTGAATATGATATATGCTACCCATATCCCCAAAAGGGAGCGGAAGCGCGCACTAAGGGACGTCTAGGCGATGGAGCCAGTCGCCCCAAAATACAACCTGTGGTCCTCCTGTCCGATCACTTTCGATCGAAGGGACCATCCGACCAGTATCCGTCATGGCGGTTCAGCCGCACTGGTGCTTGACCCTATCATTGACGGATTGCACCTCACACGCGTCCTCATGGACGGTGGTAGCAGCCTAAACCTACTCTATCAGGACACAGTGCGCAAAATTGGTATTGATCCCTCAAGGATCAAGCCCACCAAAACCACCTTTAAAGGTGTCATACCAGGTGTAGAGGCCTGTTGTACGGGATCAATCACACTGGAAGTGGTCTTCGGATCCCCGGATAATTTTCGAAGCAAAGAATTAATCTTCGACATCGTCCCCTTCCGTAGTGGTTATCACGCACTGCTCGGACGAACCGCATTTTCTCGTTTCAACGCGGTGCCGCACTATGCCTACCTTAAGCTCAAGATGCCCAGACCTCGCGGTGTTATAACAGTCAACGGAAATACGGAGCGCTCCCTCCGTATTGAAGAGCACACCGCGGCCCTTGCAGCAGAAGTACAGAGTAGCCTTCTTAGGCAAAACCTCAATTTGGCAATAAAGCCCTCGAACACCGTCAAGCGAGTCCGAGCTACTGTGCAACAGGACCGTCCGGCTCGTCCAGAGCTCAGCTAGCAACCCGGCCTTCGTCCTAGCCCCAATCAAAAGGTGAAATTCATGCCGCGCGTACACAACTATGCACTTAAAATACCATGGGCACGGGTGGAGGCACGGCTAGACTATGGTCCACAATGCGGCTCAACCGCTCCCGGATCCGCATACCTTCACTTTTTCTCTTTCTTTCAGGTTTTTTCTCCTCTCGAGGCTTTTTCTGATAAACCTGGTCATCAAACCCATCGTGGGACGGATACACCAAGAAAGCTAGGGGCTTGGACGTACAAGGGAATACCCAGGTGGTCTCTGCTAATGATCGTCATACCTGTTTTAAATACCCGCACACAACTCGCTCTTGGTCGTGGCATGTTAAATAGCCTTATTCGCTTATTGCACTACTTGTACACATACGCCTTAACGTATTAATCAAATTACAACAAAAAATAATTCGCAGCGTGAGCTTATTACTTAATTTTCTCTTGTCTATTTATTTATTATCAATTGCACCCGTACATTCTGGTACGCCTTAATTCTCTAGGGGCTTCATTGTACCCCATAACACGGCAAGAAAGTCCGAACACTTTTACAGTACAGTTCGGCACCCTGAACTTATATCATTATATGCATTGGCTCCAAATCATGTCTTTGGTCAACAGATGGGTTGCCCGGCTCCTGTGCTTGCTATATCGGCTAGGGTAGTAAAGGGAGAACTACTGCGATTGTGTCCTGGTTCTTCCGGACGAGCACCTCAGTAGAGAAAGCTGAAAACTGACTGTCATTGAAAGTGCTAGTTATCGACTAGAGGGGGGGGGGTGAATAGGCGATTTTTATGAAAGTCTTCAAAACATGGAAGTTTCGAAGACAAACAATAGAAATGACCTAATTGATATGCAGCGGAAGATAAACTACAACAAGCAAACCATAGTCAAGAATGCAATAATGTGAAAGTACAAAGACTAATAGCAGCTTAGTAGTAAGGATCAAGATGGAAGATAGTATGAAGCCAACCAATGATAGTAGTCAAGCAATGAAGTCAAACAGGTACGACAAATAGGCAATGACTTCACGAAGACAAACTCTAAGTAAAGGGAGGAAGAGGATAGAACCAGTCACTTGTTGAAGACACATGATTTGTTGGACCAGTTCCAGTTGCTGTGACAACTGTACGTCTTGTTAGGGAGGTTGAGATTCAACTCAGAAGACCACGTCTTCACCTTATTCCCCTTGAGCTAAGGACACACAGTCCTCGCCCAATCACTCTGGTAAGTCTTCAAGGTAGACTTCCGAACCTTCACACACTTTGTTCACCAGCGATCCACAATGACTCTTGGATGCTCAGAACGCGACGCCTAACCGGCTGGAGGATACACAGTACTCAAGTGTAATAAGTCTTCAGATCACGCAGACAGAAAGACTTCAGTGATGCCTAACACTCTTTGGATCTGGGTGTTTGGGCTTTGTCCTCGCAAGGATTTCTCTCTCTCAAAGGCTTCGAGGTGGGTTGCTCTCAAACGACAAAAGCCGTGCACTAACTCTGAGCAGCCACCAATTTATGGTGTAGGGGGTGGGATATTTATAGCCACTAGGCAACCCGACCTGATATGTCCGAAATGACCCTGGGTCACTAAGGAACTGACACGTGTTCCAACGGTCAGATTTCAAACACACACGACAACTTTACTTGGGCTACAAGCAAAGCTGACTCATCCAGTTCTGGATAAGATTTGCTCTCATTGTCTTCGCTCGAAGACATAGGATTTGGGTTGAGCATCACTTCAGTCATTCTGACTTTGTTCACTTGGACCCCACTTAACAGTACGGTGGTTCCTATGACTCAATAAAGAAGAAAACGAAACAACGAAACGACACAGTCTTCGCGCTCCATAGTCTTCACTCAATGTCTTCTCATGTCATAGTCTTCAATGTGAATATCTTCACATACCACCATTGTCGTCAATGTCTTCATACATTTTTAGGGGTCATCTCCGGTAGGTAAACCGAATCAATGAGGGACACTATCTGCGTTATTCTGCAATTCTCACAAACGCATGAGTCCCTCAACCAAATTTGTTGTCAATACTCCAAAACCAACTAGGGGTGGCACTAGATGCACTTACAATCTCCCCTTTTTGGTGATTGATGACAAACTGGTTGAAGTTTTCAACGGGGATAAAGTATGTGAAATTGTAAAGGATAGGGTATTGTCTTCATAAGTGGCAAAGGCTCCCCCTGAAGATGTGCATATAATTAATTTGCTTTTGGAATGCAAATGCACATGGCAGGTTGTACTTGTGGAGATCCTCTTCAACTTATGAAGATAATTCATCATGCATGAAATGATATAACTAAGAGAATGACATGCATAATAAAAAAATGGACGTCTGCAGAATGATCTAAGTGCGGAAGTTATCATCGCACATGGAAAAGCAAATAAGTAGCAGACGACCATCGAGTTTAAGTGTTACAACTCAAAGAACCAAATGTATCAAAAGTAAGAGTTGTAAACACTAGGCAAAATATAAAGCAACCGCCCATATGTACCCGCTTGAAGACTATCAAACTCATATGCTTCTCCCCCTTTTGTCAGTAAGGACCAAAAAGGTTTGAAGACATAGAGCATCTACTCGTTCCCATGAGGAGTAGGTGAAGCAGCAGGGTTGTCGTTGTTGTTTGGCGGCGCAGACGGACTTGGTCCAGTGTCGATGCATGCAGAGGTAGGGGGCGGTGAAGTAGCATCGTCTTCATCATCGATCACTTTGGCATTCACAGTTGCCGCGGAGGAAGAATAGTCAGAGTCTTCAAGAGATGGAGTTCGACATAGGACAACATTCTGTGGAGGAGTGGAGTCAAACTTGAATCTTTCAGTGAAGCCATCGTCTTGAAGATCTGCTTCAGCACTGAGCAGTGTCAAACTCTTCCATGATCGCCGACAGGTCTCGTGAGTGACAAAAGCATTCTTGGTGGCAAGATTTCGAATGCGATTGACGTCCACCAAGAGGCTTTGCATCTGTCGCTTGAACCAGAAGTGATGCTTGTCTTGTTTCTGATGCAGTGCTACAAGAAGTTCTCGGTCATTTAGGACGCGAGAGCACTTCTTAGGCCTTTGGGCAATTGTGCTCTCAGTGGCTTCATTTGCACACGGTGAGGCAGACGAGTGTTCCCAGCCATTGGATAGACACGAGTTACTGCTTGGACTCCTTCCATGGGTTGAGTGAAGCTTTGGTGATCAGCATTTTGAAGACAAAGAGGCTTCTTGGCAGGCTCAGGGTATATGGCTTCAACTGACATATCAACCTCTGGTAGAAAGATCAGATGATTGCGAGCAGACGGCTGATAATTGATAGTAGAGTGTAGCTTGATGAGGCGCATGACCCATGGAGCATATAATTTTAGGCCAAAAAGGTCAGATCCAGACGCAGCCAGTTGCCGGATGAAGAATTCTTGTGTATTGAAGCTGATGCCATTGAGGACGTAAAAGACCAATGTCTTCATGGCTCCTTCAAGTTTTGGAGCTGATGAATGCCCTTTGATAGGCCATAGAGTTCGCCTGATGATGTGATATATTGTGCGAGGCAGATACTCAAGGTCATCAACAAAGAACTCCTTTGGGTATTCAGCGTCAGGTGGCAGAGGCTTCATCATGCTCAACATCTGGCTCATGTTAGGCTCTGGCTTATGGAAGATGCTCTCTAGTGCATTGCGGTGGAGTTGACAATCAGGTTCGAACAGCTCTCTGGGAGTGGGTAGGCCTGTAAGCTCAATGACGTCAAGAGCTTTGTCTTCATGATGAACATTTCCTGTCATCCACTCGAGAACCCATGTCTTTGTATCCCTGTAGTAGCCGCGAATGTGGAGGGTAGCATAGAATTGAAGCAAAAGTTCCTCATTCCAATGTTCTTTGTCTGTCACAAAGCTGAGCAGATCCGCATCACGAAAGCAGTCAAGTGCTTCTTCTAAGCATGGCAGTCCAGCAATGGCTTCAGTGTCGAGGCGCATATGAGGGAAAATATGCCCTTGATCATACAGAACGCAGGAGTAATAGCTTCGCTGCTGATAGCTCCAGAAACGATCAGATGATATTCTTGGCCTTGAGTAGGGGTTCTTTGCTCTATCAAAGAAGGTGTTGTGGCTTTTGAAGCCATTTGCATTGAAGGACCCTGTAGAGGTGGCAGTACCTGGGAACCTTGGCAGTCTTGGCTTTGGTTTCTGGACCAGAGGCCTATGCTCAACATGATAATCAAACTGAGGACCAGAGGCATTAGGCGGAGGGACCAAAACGGTCCATTTGACAGTGATTAGCTGACCATAGTTGTATGCTTGCTCAATTGTATGGGGCCTTGGTGGCGGAACAGGAGCAGTGGCAACAACAGAGGCATCAGGCTCCACCACAGATACTTCAGGAGCAGTTGCATCATTGGCTTCTGGCACAGTGGTTGGTGCAGGCTCCACACTTGCTTTAGTCATGACTACGTCATTGGCTTCATTGGTGTTGGTGGTGGCAGCCTCAAGATTTTGAACCTCCACTTGATGAGCTGGAGGGTCAGGCACTAGCACGTTCACTTCGGGAACAACTTCTTCAGTAATGGGGGGAGTAGGGACACGTTCTTCTTCTTGTTTGTCATCGGCTGATGCAACCGGATTGTCTTCGGCAGCTTTGGCTTCAGACACGGAGACATTCACAGTCGGAGTGGCTTCTGGAAACACTTGACGTGCAACAGATTGGTGGTGCACTTCTCCTTCTGGAACGCTCGAAAGAGGGACTTGAGGCCTTGGTCCTTTGCGAAGCCTGTGTAATGCTGGCGACGCCTTTGGAGATGGAGTTGGCTGGGCCTCAAAGTCATCCTCTTCTTCTTGTACAGGTGGTGTCACTTGTTGTTGTTGGGGAGTACTTGGGGAGTCTTGTTGTTGTGGGTGATCAGCCCATGATGCATCCTGAGCAATTGGCGTTAGAGGACGACCAATGCTGATGAGTTCGCTGTTCGTGAGAATAGGCAATGATACCAAGTTGTGTTCGATCTGAGGAAGAACTACATCATCTTCAACATTGTCATTGTGACCAATGTCTTCAGCAGCGGTGGGATCAACTGCTGGAATGTCTTCAGCCTCTGTGGAAGTAGGCTAATGAAATATCATCCATCGTTCTTGGTGTTCAGATGCAGGGCGAACCATTGAGATAGGTTCAACAACTAAGGGCTCTGTGGGAGCAGCCCGATTCTTCTTGGTTTTGCGCTTCTTCTTGGAGGGAGCAACATCAGAGGCTTCAGGATTTTTCCTTTTTCTGGCTTCAGCCTCGGCAGTCCTTGTTTTCTTCAGTTCTAAAGTGGTTGACTTGACCTTTGGCTTCGAGCCAGTCATGCTGCTTGGGAAGACTATGCGAGGTTCTTCCTGCCTTAAAGGTGGAGATTGGTCAGTTGATGGCTTCTTCTTCATTGCAGCCATTCTGGGGTCAATGCCAGGACGACCAAGAGCCTTGCGCTTCTCAGCCTCATTGTAGGCTTGCACACACTTGTCAGCCAGACTCTTCATGCGCTCACGAGAGCCTTTAGCTTCTTCGCGCTTCTTGAGAAAGGCTTCTTTGAGCTCATGCAACATGATCTTGAAGTTTTTGACATCTTGCACGCTGAGCTTTGACACATGCTTCTTGAACTGAGATTTCTCATGGTCGATCTTGTACTTCAGTTCAATGATGTGCTGAGCAAGAGCTAGCTCAAAAGCAATGGCGCCATTGAAGGAGACGCTGAGGCCAATGGGAAGTTGCAGATCGTCAAAGCTGAGATTTGGGGTGTCAAACCACTCATCAATGAAGTTATGGATGATTGCCACATCAAAGAGAGGCAAATCATTGAAGATCTCTGCTTCTTCCTTGCTCTTGATCAGTTGCTCAAGAGCATCATCTGCAAGATCTTCATCGCTGGACAGATCAATGTGCTCTTCTCGCAGAATGGCAGCAGGAGTCAATGTCTGATCAATATTCTTGACGGTTTTCTTTTTCTTCTCCCTATTCTTGGAGATACGTGATAGATCTTCAGACTGCACACTATCTTCAGGAGGTGCAGTGGCCAGTGGCTTCGCACATGAAGCTTTTGGAGGAGCAGCTGATCTTGAAGCCTTAGCCTTCTTTGGCTTCTGCGGCTTTGGAGTAGGAGCTGGGGCTTCATCAGTGTCAGCATCATCATCAGAATGATCCACTTTGGCACCTTGGACCGAGATGTGAGTGATGAGGCCATCAAGGTTGTAGAAAGGACCGATGACATTGGGTTCTACATCACGTGAGCCGTCAGCACGGGGAGCAGAGGGACTAGGGTTGAAGTCTAATTCCAGTGACTTCTTCTTTTCCTTGGCCGATGCCTTTGCGTGCCGGAAGTTGCGCTTGAAGAGATCATCGTCACGACACCAGAGCAATGATGATGGGTCGGCATTTTCAGGCTGAGGTCCACGGACCATACAAGGATAGAAACCCTGTGCAATAGCTTCAGCTCTATTCTTGGGTGGAAGGCCTCGATAGAGAATATCACCCCAAGGACTTTTGATAGCATTCTTCTCAGCGTATTCCTGGGTCACAAACTTGTATTTGAACCATTGTTCAGCCCAATATCGTCGAATCCATTGGATTCGTGTCTTGCGCTGATTATAATTCTCTTCAGGATCTATCTTGTAAAGCTCTGCGAGGTCATCAGGCAAGTCTCTTGATGTTCCCCCACGACGCTGTCTACCGCCCTTCCTTACTGATTTCTCTGCAGCCATGAACTTCAAACTGAATGGCTCCAACATGTTCAAAGGCTTCAAAGGCTTTCGCTTGCTGGACAAACAGGAACTGGCTTCGGGAGAGTTAATGTGATGCTGTAAGAATTCTGCAAATGAATGCAGACTATGAGAACCAAGGGATTCTCCCGCGGACATGTACCTGTGACAGCATTAGAGATGCGAGGGAAGGGGAAGAGGTCATATGCATTCTCAGAAGATTTTGAAGATAAATCAGTTTGAAGACATTGACCTCATGATGCGAAGACATTCACTTATATGTTGAGAGTTGGTTCCAGATTTGTACGAATCCGTGAATAAGTATAAGTGAGGAATCTAACTAGATATGAAGCTTAAGTGAATATACTAGGCAGTATGAGATGCAGACAGAATAGATCTAACATTGTATAGGCATAAACCAATTTTGGTAAATAGGATGAATCTTTGAGGATCAAAAATATGGTAAAAATAGAGTTGTATTTACCACACGAAGAACTGCTAGATGGGATGAATAGGAGACCAAGCAGTTCAATCCACCGTGCCCTAACTTGGTGATGGAGGACACCTACGGTGGCGGCGGAGAGGACGATGTCCGCGGCCTGCGTGAGGACAGCGTCGGAGAAGTCGCGGCAGCTAAGCGCTTCGTCGCCGGCATCGTCGAGAGCTAGCGGTGGCGCTAGGGTTTTGATGAGGTGGAGAGGTGGAAGAAGGTTTTATTTACCGCAGGGGACATGTATTTATAAGGAAGTGTGCAGCACAGCGCAATTACGCAGGTGCCCCTGGCGGTTCACATCTGAGGGGCACGTGGCAAGCATGCAACATACTCAGAGTTGTCCCACGTTCCCACGCCCGCCAGGTTTGTCAGATGGTTGTTCCGGCTTCTCCGGATTTCAAACAATAAGGATGAATCATTTAAAACAGACTTAATGTTTGTCTCTGTGTCTTCTGCTGACAAGGACACAGAGAAGACATTCGAAAGTTTCAATAGAATACATATGATTTGGACAGATAGAGTTTGATATAGAAAGCATAGAGAGATTAGGGTCCGATCACATTCACTTAGTTCAAAAGATTCAAGTAGGAAGACATAGCTATAAGTGAATGCTGTAGATGACAGAACACTAGTATATATATCAGAAAGCAATCAAATCAACATAGTGAAGAAGATCATGAAGATAAGTTGAAATTGAAGACAAACCAAATGCGAAGACATTGCAAAAATAACACCATGAGTGAAACACTTCAAACCGAGAAATTTGGTGGTGGCGTTACCCACCGTATAGGAGGTATTAGACCCAGACACGGCACACAATTATCGTGGTGCACGAAGTCAAATTCCACATTAATGTATTCACACTCAGAATGTAAGTCTTCATTGATTGAAGATATACTTTACTTCGTGTGTTGCACATCTAAGTCATCAACATGCATAAGTGTTAGGATGTGTGCCTGATCATAGGACATTTGAGGATTCCAAGATATTTAGCTCACACCGTAACTTGCAAAACCTTTTCTCGTCCAAGGGCTTTGTGAAGATATCTGCCAGTTGCTCTTCAGTGTTGACGTGAATGATGTCAATATCTTTCTTCATGACATGATCTCTGAGAAAGTGATGACAAATTTCAATGTGCTTTGTCTTCGAGTGCTGGACTGGATTGTTGGCAATCTTGATGGCGCTTTCGTTGTCGCAGAAGAGAGGTACTTGTTTCAGATTGATGCCATAGTCCTTGAGAGTTTGCTTCATCCACAGAAGCTGAGCGCAGCAAGATCCAGCAGCAATGTATTCAGATTCAGCAGTTGAGAGTGATACACAGTTCTGCTTCTTTGAAGACCAACAGACAAGTGATCGTCCCAGAAAGTGACATGTGCCTGATGTAGACTTGCGATCCACCTTGTCACCAGCATAATCAGCATCCGAGAATCCAACCAGATCAAATTTGAGCCCTTTGGATACCATAATCCGAGTGTTGGGGTGTAAGCCAAATATCAAAGAATTCGCTTCACAGCTAAGTGATGCGATTCCTTTGGTGCCGCTTGGAATCGAGCACACATGCAAACACTAAGCATAATATGTGGCCTAGATGCACATAGGTAAAGTAAGGAACCAATCATGGAGCGGTATACCTTTTGATCGAACTCTTTACCATTGTCGTCGGGACCCAGATGGTGTTTGGCTGGCATTGGCACCGTGTAACCTTTGCAATCTTGCATTCCAAACTTTATTGAGACAATCTTTAAGGTATGTTTCTTGAGATATGAAGATGCCATTCCTTTGCTGACGAATTTGAAGACCAAGGAAGAACTTCAGCTCACCAATCATGGACATCTGATATTGCTCTTGCATCATGTATCCAAACTCATCACTATACTTCTGGTTGGTGCAGCCGAAGATAATGTCATCCACATATATTTGGCACACAAACAGTTCACCATCATATGTCTTCGTGAAGAGTGTGGGATCGAGGGATCCAGGTTTGAAGCCTTTGCTCTTCAGGAAGTCTTTTATCGTATCATACCAAGCGCGAGGAGCTTGTTTGAGGCCATACAGTGCTTTGTTTAGCTTGTACACCATATCAGGATGTTTTAGATCTTCAAAGCCAGGTGGTTGAGCAACGTATACTTCTTCTTCAATCTTGCCATTGAGAATTGCACTCTTCACATCCATTTGATATAGCAAGATGTTGTGGTAGTTAGCATAGGCTAGTAGTATGCGAATAGCTTCAAGCCTAGCCACATGAGCAAATGTTTCATCAAAGTCAATTCCTTCAACTTGAGTATATCCTTGAGCCACAAGACGTGCTTTGTTTCTGACGACTTGACCATGCTCATCTTGCTTGTTTCGATATATCCATTTTGTGCCAATAATGTTATGCTTGCGAGGGTCAGGACGCTTGACTAGTTCCCAAACATTGTTCAGCTTGAACTATTGAAGTTCTTCTTGCATAGCTTGTATCCATTCAGGTTCCATAAAGGCTTCAGCAACTTTCTTGGGTTCTGATATTGACACAAAAGAAAAGTGCCCACAAAAATTTGCTAACTGTGTTGCTCTTGAGCAAGTAAGTGGACCAGGTGCATTGATGCTATCTATTATCTTCTCAATTTGTACTTCATTGCAACTCGAGGATGAACTGGACGAAGATCTTGCTCTTGCTGATCATTGTCATCATTGGTAGGATTGTCTTTAGTCTGAGCATTGTCTTCAGGTTGGTTAGGTGCAGAAATGATAAGTTCCTCTTCAGGCTGTGCTTCAGAAGGCATGATTTCACCAGTTCCCATCAGCTTGATAGATTCGTTGGGCGGAGCTTTGTCTAGTGTACTTGGCAGGAGCTCTCTTTGTGAACCATTGGTTTCATCAAATCACACAGCCACAGTTTCGACGATTTTGTAGAGATAGAGGTTGAAGACTCTGTAAGAGTGTGAGTCCTTTCCGTAACCGAGCATGAAGCCTTCGTGAGCTTTAGGTGCAAATTTTGACTTGTGATGGGGATCCTTGATCCAACACCTAGCTCCAAATACTCTGAAGTAGCTGACATTTGGCTTCTTGCGAGTAAGGAGCTCATAGGATGTTTTGTTCAGAAGCTTATGGATGTAAACACGGTTGATGACGTGACATGCTGTATTAATAGCTTCAGGCCAGAACTTTCTTGGTGTCTTGTACTCGTCGAGCATTGTTCGAGCCATCTCAATGAGGGTTCTATTCTTGCGCTCTATGATGCCATTTTGCTGAGGTGTGTATGGAGCAGAGAACTCATGAGTGATTCCCATTGTATCCAGATAAAGATCAAGCCCGGTGTTCTTGAACTCAGTGCCGTTGTCACTTCTGATATGCTTGATCTTGACGCCATAATTGTTCATGGCTCGATTGGCGAAGCGTCTGAAGACATCTTGCACTTCAGTCTTGTAGAGAATTATGTGCACCCATGTATATCTTGAGTAGTCATCAATAATGACGAAGACATAGAGACAAGCAGTTGTTGTGAGGGTAGAGTAGTGAGTAGGGCCAAATAAGTCCATGTGTAACAGCTCAAAGGGTTGAGATGTCGTCATGATTGTCTTCGAGGGGTGCCTTGCCCTAGTCATCTTTCCAGCTTCGCAGGCACCACACAAATGATCCTTCTTGAACTTGACACCCTCGATGCCTATGACATGCTTCTTCTTGGCGAGTGTGTGTAAGTTCCTCATGCCAGCATGCCCCAGCCTCCGATGCCCGAGCCAACATTCTGAAGCTTTTGCAAGAACACATACGGCAAGCTGTGGACCTGCTGAGAAATACACCATGTATAGATCATCTTTCCAATACCCTTCAAAGACTAGAGACTTGTCAGATTCCATTAGTACAAGGCAACGATATTTTCCAAATAGCACAATCATGTTCAAGTCACAAAGCATCGAGACAGACATTAAGTTGAAACCAAGGGATTCAACAAGCATCACTTTATCCATGTGTTGATCCTTCGAGATTGCAACTCTACCTAGACCCAATACTTTGCTTTTACCAGTGTCAGCAAATGTGATGTGACTCTTGTCTGATGGACGTAAGGTTGAGTCCATGAGAAGACTTCGATCACCAGTCATATGATTAGTGCATCCGCTATCCATAATCCATTCTAAAGCATGAGGTGTCATACCCTACAGTACAGCTAGGGGGATAGGCTTCACCAAGAGTATTGTGAAGCATAAACATTGGACGGGCAAGAGGATTATTGAAGCTCAGATCAAGATTAGGACTGATAGGATGAATGGCAAACAATTCAGGAACAAAATACATAGTGAGACAATTTGGACATTTGATCTTGTGCCCTACAAGATGTTTTAGGTCCCCAGCAATAGCATCAGACGCCTTTGATTTTCGGCTGGAGACCCTTCCCTGCAAAAGAAAGTTAATTCTTCTTAACCACCCACATCTTCAATGGTGGCTTAGAAGCAATGAGTCTAAGTGCAGCATCTGAGAACTTCGGCTTTGGAGCCCTAGCAAATAGCCTTGCAGGAGATGAATGATACTCATATGAATAAGCAGAAAAGTTCTTAGTTCTATGAACATAGCGGTTTGAAGACACACGCTCATATTCATAAGTTTGAGTATGGTTTCCCTGCAAAACATTGGCGTTAGGGTGACTCAGGTGAGTCCTCTGTCTGTATGAAGCCTTTGGACCATATGACGCCTTAGGTCTGGGGTTTGTCTTCTTCCCTGGTGGTGTCATGATCACATGCACTGGAAGATTCTCAAGACAGCTTTTGGGAACCCAGATCTTCTTCATAGGTGGTCCATTCCTGCAGTTAGTTTGCATCATTCTGATTCTTGAACAGCTTATAGTTTGCATCAAGGGATTCATCAATGATAATAGGATCAGCATAGGTAAAGCCAGATAAGGTGTATGGATCCACTGAAGGTCCCTTTGCAGCAACCCATGTGGTTTTGGGATACTGCTCAGGCTTCTAGTAGGAACCATCAACATTCATTTTCCTCTCGAACCCAACACCCTCTTTCCTAGGGTTTCGGTTCAGAATCTGCTTTTTGAGGACATCGCAAAGTGTCTGGTGTCCTTTCAGACTTTTATACATCCCTATTTCAAGCAATGTCTTCAACCTAGCATTTTCATCAGCAATAGTAGTGGTATCCTCCGTAGAGGGGTTAGTTACCACATCAGTAGTTGAAGACAATGCAACAGTAGCAGCAGTGGAACATTCAGCAACAGAGGTAGCATTATCACGCTCAAGGCATTTCATACATGGTGGTTCAAATCCATCCAGAGGGGGATTGATCTGTTGAGCGCGAAGTGACTCATTCTCTTTTTGAAGATCTTCATGAGCCGCTCTCAATTTCTCGAGCTCTTGCTTCCTTTGAAGATAATCATAGGAGAGCTTTTCATAAGTGGTTGAGAGCGTTTCATGACGACTTTCAAGTTCTTGGTACTTAGCATGAAGATTTTTTATGTCTTCAACTAAGGACTGTGAATGTGTCATTTCCGCGTCCAACAGGTCATCGCTTTTGTCTAACAGTTTTTGAGTATGTTCCATAGCCTTTTGTTGTTCAGTTGCAATTTTAGCAAGTGTTTTGTAGCTGGGTTTGGATTCACAATCAGAGTCATCTTCACTTGATGTTTGAAAGTAAGCATCACGTGATTTTACCTTGGCACCACGTGCCATGAAGCAGTAGGCGGGAGCAGGGTCATCCTTGTCATCAACTTCAACGTTAGTGTGGAAGTCATTGTCTTCAATGTTGAAGATGGACTTGGCAACATAGGCTGTGGCTAGAGCCAGACTTGCAACGCCAGGGTTGGACTCCTCTTTAGACTCTGCCTCCGCCTCCTCAGAAGCAGACTCCTCCTATGAATCCATCTCCTTGCCAACAAAAGCACGAGCCTTGCCAGATGAGCTCTTCTTATGAGATGAAGACCTTGATGAGGACTTGGAAGAAGACTTTGAAGATTTGTTCTTCTTCTTGTCATCAGAATCATATTCCTTGCTCTTCTTCTTCTTCTTCTCATTGTCCCACTGTGGACACTCAGAGATATAGTGTCCAGGTTTCTTGCACTTGTGACATGTTCTCTTCTTGTAGTCATGAGTGGAAGGTTCATCATTTCTTGAGCTAGATCGTGAAGACTTTCTGAAGCCCTTCTTCTTAGTGAAATTCTGGAACTTCTTCACAAGCAGAGCAAGTTCCTTTCCAATGTCTTCAGGATCATCAGAACCGCAGTCAGATTCTTCTTCAAATGAGGAAACAACTTTTGCCTTCAAAGTGCGAGTTCGGCCATAGTTGGGACCGTAGATATCTCTTTTCGCAGAAAGCTGGGACTCATGTGTGTTGACACTCTCAAGTATATCAGACGGATCGAGTGTCTTGAAGTCAGGGCGTTCTTGTATCATGAGGGCAAGGGTGTCAAAGGAGCTGTCAAGTGATCTCAGTAGTGTCTTGACGATTTCATGCTTGGTAATCTCAGTGGCGCCGAGAGCACAAAGCTCATTTGTGATGTCGGTGAGGTGACCAAACGTGAGCTGGACATTTTCATTGTCGTTTCTCTTAAAGCGGTTGAATAGGTTGCAAAGAACACTGATCCTTTGATCTCTCTGGGTTGAGACGCCTTCGTTGACCTTGGATAGCCAGTCCCAGACTAGCTTAGACGTTTCCAGAGCACTCACACAGCCATACTGTCCTTTGGTCAGATGACCACAGATGATGTTCTTGGCAGTATAGTCCAGTTGAATGAACTTCTTGACATCAGCAGGGGTGACACCTTCACCAGTTTTGGGAACGCCGTTCTTGACGACATACCAGAGGTCGACATCAATGGCTTCAAGATGCATGCGCATCTTATTCTTCCAGTAGGGATATAGAGTTCCATCGAACACGGGGCAAGCAGCGGAGACTTTGATTATCCCTGCAGTTGACATAGCTGAAACTCTAGGTGGTTTAACCGAATCACACAGAACAAGGGAGTACCTTGCTCTGATACCAATTGAAAGTGCTAGTTATCGACTAGAGGGGGGGGGGTGAATAGGCGATTTTTATGAAAGTCTTCAAAACGTGGAAGTTTCAAAGACAAACAATAGAAATGACCTAATTGATAAGCAGTGGAAGATAAACTACAACAAGCAAACCATAGTCAAGAATGCAATAATGTGAAAGTACAAAGACTAATAGCAACTTAGTAGTAAGGATCAGGATGGAAGATAGTATGAAGCCAACCAATGATAGTAGTCAAGCAATGAAGTCAAACAGGTACGACAAATAGGCAATGACTTCACGAAGACAAACTCTAAGTAAAGGGAGGAAGAGGATAGAACCAGTCACTTGTTGAAGACACATGATTTGTTGGACCAGTTCCAGTTGCTGTGACAACTGTACGTCTGGTTAGGGAGGTTGAGATTCAACTCAGAAGACCACGTCTTCACCTTATTCCCCTTGAGCTAAGGACACACAGTCCTCGCCCAATCACTCTGGTAAGTCTTCAAGGTAGACTTCCGAACCTTCACAGACTTCGTTCATCGGCGATCCACAATGACTCTTGGATGCTCAGAACGCGATGCCTAACCGGCTGGAGGATACACAGTCCTCAAGTCTAATAAGTCTTTAGGTCACGCAGACAGAAAGACTTCAGTGATGCCTAACACTCTTTGGCTCTGGGTGTTTGGGCTTTGTCCTCGCAAGGATTTCTCTCTCTCAAAGGCTTCGAGGTGGGTTGCTCTCAAACGACAAAAGCCGTGCACTAACTCTGAGCAGCCACCAATTTATGGTGTAGGGGGTGGGATATTTATAGCCACTAGGCAACCCGACCTGATATGTCCGAAATGACCCTGGGTCACTAAGGAACTGACACGTGTTCCAACGGTCAGATTTCAAACACACACGACAACTTTACTTGGGCTACAAGCAAAGCTGACTCATCCAGTTCTGGATAAGATTTGCTCTCATTGTCTTCGCTCGAAGACATAGGATTTGGGTTGAGCATCACTTCAGTCATTCTGACTTTGTTCACTTGGACCCCACTTAACAGTACGGTGGTTCCTATGACTCAATAAAGAAGAAAAGGAAACAACGAAAACGACACAGTCTTCGCGCTCCATAGTCTTCACTCAATGTCTTCTCATGCCATAGTCTTCAATGTGAATATCTTCACATACCACCATTGTCGTCAATGTCTTCATACATTTTTAGGGGTCATCTCCGGTAGGTAAACCGAATCAATGAGGGACACTATCTGCGTTATCCTGCAATTCTCACAAACGCATTAGTCCCTCAACCAAATTTGTCGTCAATACTCCAAAACCAACTAGGGGTGGCACTAGATGCACTTACACTCATGATGCGGCGAGAGCTGGTCAGCTGTTCGAGAGGTCACAAAATCTTTAGTGATTTCTTCCGCATTATGCGATAACTAATGCATTGTGCGACGGATCGGTTTTTATCTGATCAGGTGTTTTACAATACCCCAAGTTCGGTCTTCCGAACATGAGGGGCTGCACCTACATTTATTTTGTCAAACTTCTATGGCTAAGTGAGGGTGATAAAGCCTTATAGTCCGATTGCCTGGTTCGTCGCGCTAAACACCTCCTTTAAGGACCAAAAAACTGGAGTAAAGAGTGTCTAGAGTATCCCAAACACCCCCGTACTTCTACGTGGGGGCAGAAGCCGACGACTGGCCAACTCTCAGAATTAATTCAAAAACGGCCGCACAGGAGGTAAAAATTCAAATAACAAGCATTATTTTACATAACGACCTTGTTTCATATTACAACACAGGATAACATGCATACATTCATGGGAATATAATATCCTTGGCACATTGCTCCTCCACAAGGTGGGATCCCTCCAGGACACTGTCATAATATAGCTCGGGCTTGCGGAGCTCTTTCCCTTCGGGCGGTCCTTCGGTCATCAGCTTCACAGCATCCATCTTCGCCCAATGCACCTTAACACGGGCAGAGGCCATTCGCGCACCTTCGATGCAGACCAGCCGCTTGATGGCGTCAAGTTGAGGGCAGGCACTAACCAGCCGCTTCACGAGTCCGAAGTAGCTGCTGGGAATCGCTTCGGCAGGCCATAGCCAGATAATCAAATCCTTGAGGGCTAGTTCGGCCGCCCTATGCAGCTCAACCAGCTGATCGGTAAAGGGTATTAGGTATTCTGGCGCAAGATATTGCGACCAGAACAACTTCTCTGTAGAGCTCCCCTCTTCGGCTCAGTAGAATTGTGCGGCGTCAGACACGCTGCATGGTAGATCCGCAAACACCCCTGGAGAACTCCGAATCCGAGTCAGTAAACAAAATCTTTCCTTCACGTATTTGCTCTACATAATAAAGGCCTTACCCTCTGCGATCTTTCGGGCCTCCTGGATTACCTGGAAGGCGCCTTGGGCTTCAGCCCGGGCATTGTGTGTGGATTGACGAGCCTTGGTGAGTTCGGACTCTTGATACGTTATACTCTGCTCGAAGGTCTCGCACTTCTTTATGGCTTCTTGGAGCTCTTGTTGAACTTCAATGACTAGGGCCTCATGGTTTTCACGAGTGGTCTGCTCCTTGGCCGCCTTCTTCTCGGCCTCGGCTACCGCCTTCTTAAGAGCCTCGACTTCGGTCGCCGCTCCTAATACATATCATGACATTTTTTAGTCAAAATAACTATTCACTTGTATTTAAATACAAACAAAGTTATCCCATACCTTAGTTATCTTCCAATTGCTTTTTTACTTGGCCAAGCTCCTTTTTGGCCCGCTCCAGACTCTGCTTCAGTCCGGAGACCTCTGCAATATGAGAGGTTGCAGTCAATAATGACGCCTGAACATTTACATAGGTATTTCCTAATTAGTCTCCTGCGAAATATAGTTGATCCTCTGTCCGGCTTTCTTTTCAAACACCGAACAGTGTATCAAGGGCTACTATCTATATTATGACATTCTTTTAACTTCATTACTTACCTCAAAGCCTGTTAGAAGGCTGGTGCAGGCTTCGGTCAGCCCGCTTTTGGCGGACTGGACCTTCTCAATCACCGCACCCATAAGGGTACAATGCTCTTCAACGATGGAAGCGCTTTGCAGTGCCGCCAATAAAGTATCCGACACCTCTGGGTGGACTGAGGTCACCAGTGGAATAGGCGCACCACCTTCCGTTGAAGAAGGTTGCTGGCCTGATTCCAGAACCGTATTGGTCTCTGGAGTTGTCTCTGGCTGGGGGCCGAATTCAGGATGGCCCCCGCCGTCAGCAACCACGGGGGTCTGCTCCCCCATGTGTCTGGCTACCGAGGTTTGACCCTCCGGCGCCGCCTCGATGGTCTCCTGAGCTTCGCCCTGGCTTGGGCCCCTTTGGGACGACACCTCAGTGTTGTCCATGCTTTTGGGGGAGGAGGCCGTCGGGAGGGTCTCGCTGTCCATCGCATTCGGATCCAACGAATCTTCTGACGAAGATCGCTCGATGTCGGACCCGGACGGACTGCAGAATATGTGACTCAATACATTAATGCTATGCAAAAGTGAGACTTGATATATGGATGTGTCCGGGTTTCTTTGTACTCACGATTTGGCCAGGGGCTTGACCCTGGGTTCCCACTCCGGGTTGCTGTCAGTGGCTGCAGTGGATTCGTCTGGAAAGGAAGATTTCCCCTTCTTAGACGTTTCGAGCTCCAAACGTGTGGAGTCCATCCTCTTCTTTCTCCCCCTCGCAGGGGGGACTGGCTTTCCTCTTCTTCCTCCTCGTCTTCCTCGTCGTTTTGGCGGAGGAGTGGGCCTCAGTGTCTTCGGACATCACGTCCGAAGTACCCTTGCGACGGAGCCCGCCCCTGGTCTCCTTGGCCTCCTTCTTGGCCTTCTTCTTCGGCGCCTTGTATGGCGCCGGGACCGGCATCTTCATCAGAAGTGGGCCGGCTTGTTCTTCAGGCAGCGGAGCCGGATAATAGATCCTCTATACCTTCTTCGTCCAGCCCTGGGAGAATCGTTAGGGAAATATTAGGTGTTTTCCCCAAGGTATACAATAAAGGATGCACCTTGAAAACATATAAAGACTTACCGAACTTGCGGGGCGGGACAATTTGTGCCCGCGATCCTCGGCGGTGTCCGACCACGACTTGCCAGGCTTGAATAGCACCTTCCAGATGTCTTCGTGCGTCGTGCTGAAGAACTCCAACAAGGTTTGGTGCTTGGCCGGATCAAACTCCCATAGATTGCAAGTCCGCGTTGACATGGAAGGATCCAACGAATTAGCATCACCTGGACCACATCGACAAGTTTGATATTCTTGTCCTCCATGCTCTTGATACGCGCTTGGAGCATCATCAGCTCGTCTGACGAAGACCAGTCTAGGCCCTTTTCGGGCCAGGACGTGAGCCGTAGTGGGGCTCTGGATCAGAATTCGGGGGCTGCGGCCCATTTGGTATCGCGTGGCTCGGTAACATAGAACCACTGTTGTTGCCAACCTTTGACGGACTCGTTGAATGTACCTGATGGCCATTTCACGTTGGTCATCTTGCTCACCATGGCTCCTTCGCACTCGACGTGTTCGCCGCCTACCACCTTTGGCTTCACGTTGAAAATCTTTAGCCACAGTCCGAAGTGTGGCGGGATGCGGAGGAAGGCCTCGCACACGACAATGAATGTCGATATGTTGAGGAAGGAATTGGGGGATAGGTCATGGAAATTTATCCCGTAGTAGTACATAAGGCCGCGAACAAATGGGTGGAGGGGAAACCCTAGCTCGCGGACGAAGTGAGGGAGGAATACAACCCTCTCGTGGGCTTCCAGAGGGGGACGATCTGTCCCACCGCCGGAAGACATGTGCGATCTTCTTGGCCAAGTATCCGGCCTCCCAGAGTTTCTAGATATCCTTCTCCTTGACGGAGGAGGCCATCCACTTGCCTTGCGCTCCATATCCAGACATGGTTGGAGTGCTTTTTTGGGCGGCAGAAATGGGTGCTTGGGCGCTAGAGCTCGAGAATGAATGAGCAGAGGAAGAAGAAGGCGTGGGTGAAAGAAAGGAATCCTTATCCCTTTATAAAGGCAACAAAAATCATGCGCCTGCCCACTCGCCCTAAAGCTCGCTTATTTCCCAAGCGTCGTGCTGATGGCGCGGTTGGGTTACCCATGCCCGTATTGATGAGAATCCCGTGATAAGGAGACACGATCTCTGCTTTGACAAGACGTGCCAGTGAAACTGCACCTCGAAATACAGAGGGGCAGGATAAAAACGGTTCGAATAAAGACCGGGCCGTGGTGTGATGTCACACTATGAGTTATCAGCAGATTGGACTCATGGGATATTATACTCTCTATAGTGGTATGTAGAATTTGTTTTGCAGAGCCGGACATGATTCTTATGTTCAAGATCTACTTTGGAGTATTCAGAGAAGGAACCTGCCTTGCAATGCCGAAGACAATCTGCGCGCCAGACTCATCGTCATTGAAGCCTGGTTCAGGGGCTACTGAGGGAGTTCTGGATTAAGGGGTCCTCGGACAGCCGGACTATATGCATGTGCCGGACTGTTGGACTATGAAGATACAAGATAGAAGACTTCATCCCGTGTACGGATGGGACTCTCCTTTGCGTGGAAGGCAAGCTTGGCGATTCGGATATGAAGATTCCTGTCTCTGTAACCGACTCTATGTAACCTTACCCCCCTCCGGTGTCTATATAAACCGGAGGGTTTAGTCCATAGGACAACAACAATAATAATCATAGGCTAGCTTCTAGGGTTTAGCCTCTGCGATCTCGTGGTAGATCAACTCTTGGAATACTCATATCATCAAGATCAATTAAGCAGGAAGTAGGGTATTACCTCCATTGAGAGGGCCCAAACCTAGGTAAACATTGTGTTCCCCGCCTCCTGTTACCATTAGCCTTAGAAGCGCAGTTCGGGACCCCCTACCCGAGATCTGCTGGTTTGGACACCGACAATGAACTCGTTGACGAGTATCTGCTGGCCCTGCTCGATGCAGCAGGCCAGGAGGCGGACCAGGTGGCAGTGGCTCACTGAGGACACCAACTTCACCTCATTAAGGAGGAGTCCAGGCTGCCATCGGCGTTGTCGCGGTGCTAGATCCGCTTCACGGTGACGAGGCGGTTGTCACTGAGGCGGCCCACGTAGACCGCCGTAGGCGCCCGTGCCGAGCCGCTGGTCCTCGGAGAAGCCACTGGTGGCGCGCTCGATCTCACGGTATGAGTAGAGTGGCACCGTCCAGTCCGCCTCGGACATGAGCCGCTTCGCACTCTGCTGCGGCCGCAGAGGAGCTGGCTGGCGGGGTAGCGCGAGAGGCTGGGCGCGGCGACCCGACGCGGGCGCACGGCCGCAGATGGCTGGCGGGGCAGCGCGGGCAACCGGGTGCAGCGACCCGACCTGTGGGCTAGAGCTGCAGCGACCTGACATGTGGGCCAGAGCTGCGGCACGGGAGGCCGGACGCGGTGGCGACGTGACGGGCTAGAGCTGCGGCGGGGAGGCTGTCGGTGTCAAAACCGGCGGATCTCGGGTAGGGGGTCCCGATCTGTGCGTCTTAGGCTAATGTAATAGGAGGCAAGGGACACAATGTTTACCCAAGTTCGGGCCCTCTCGATGGAGGTAAAACCCTACTTCCTGCTTGATTGATATTTGATGATATGAGTAGTACAAGAGTTGATCTACCACGAGATCGTAGAGGCTAACCCTATAAGCTAGCCTATGATGATTATGAATGTTGTGATCGTCCCTCTAAGGACCGAACTCTCCGGTTTATATAGACACCGGAGAGGGCTAGGGTTTACATGGAGTCGGTTACAAGGAAGGAAATATAATATCCGAATTGCCAAGCTTGTCTTCCACGCAAAGGAGAGTCCCATCCGGACACGGGACGGAATCTTGAGTCTTGTATCTTCACGCTCCAATAGTCCTGGCACAGTATATAGTCCGGCTGTCCGGATACCCCCTAATCCAGGACTCCCTCAGTAGCCCTTGAACTAGGCTTCAATGACGTTGAGTCCGACGCGCAGTGTTGTCTTCGACAATGCAAGGCGGGTTCCATCTCCTAATACTCCAAAGTAATTACCGAACACTTAGACCGTGTCCGGATCTGCAAGATGATCTTCACATACCACTGAAGAGAGAATGATATTTAACAAAATATAACCTGCTGACAACTTTAGTCAAGGTGACATGACACTACGGTCGGGTCATTATTCGAACCGTTTTTCCATAACCAGCCATAGCGCATATTGCGAGGCGGTTTCCTTGGCACGTCTTGTCATAGCAGAGATCATGTCCCCTTATTACAGGATTTCCATCAATACGGGTGTGGGTAACCCAACCGTGCAATCAATCATGGCGTTTGGGAAATAAGCGATTCTCAACGGGATAGTGGGGAGGCACACCGTTTTCGCCGCCTCTATAAAGGGATAAGGATTCCCCATTTTCACCCACGCATTCCTCTTCCTCTGCTTATCCATTCCCACACCCTCGAGCTCCCGCGCCCTGATCCATGCCTTCTATGCACAGCCAAAACATGTCCGGAGTAGGAGGCAAGTGGGTGGCCTCCACCGTGAAGGAGGAGATATTGCGAAGCTTCGGGCGGTCGGATACTTGGCCGCAAACATCGCGCACCGGCTACCAGACGCAAGGTAAATCATTCCAACTCCAGAGCCCCACGAGAGGGTCGTGTTTCTTGCCCACTTCGTCTATGGACTGGGATTTTCTCTTCATCCCTTCGTCCGTGGGCTCATGTTCTACTACGGGCTAGATTTCCATGATCTAGCCCCAAATTTCGTCCTCAACATCTCGGCGTTCATCGTCGTGTGTGAGGCCTTCCTCCACATCAAGCCTCACTTCGTCTTGTGGCTGCGAACCTTCTGCGTGAAGCCGAAGATCGTGAGTGGCCAACAAGCGGAGTGCGGAGGCGCCATGGTGGGCAAGATGCCTAACGTCACCTAGCTTGACGGCTCCTTCGTGGAGACCGTGAAAGGGTGGCAATCGGGGTGGTTTTACATCACCGAGCCACGCGGCGCCAATTGGGGGCGGCCCCCGAATTCTGATCCAGAACCCCCATGCGGCTCACCTCCTGGGAAAGGAAGGGCCTGGCCTGGGGCGAACCTGTAGAGCTGACCGGACTCCAAAACTGCATCAAGAACATGAAGGACAAGAAAATCAAGCTTGTCAACATGGTCCAGGTCATGCTCGTCCGCCGGATTCTTCCGTGCCAAAGACGGGCATTTAATCTGTGGGAGTTCGTCCCGGCCGAACACCAGACACTTCAAAAGCTCTACGGCATGACGCATAAAGGTGCCTGGAAGGTGCTGTTCAAGGCCTCCTAAGTACCTCCTCCCACATCCGAGGATCGCGGGCTTCATGCCACGCGGATCCCCCGTCCGGTGAGTTTTCTGACTACCATCGGATTCAGTTCTTACCAATGTACTCATGGGGGAATCTTAAGTCATTGTGTGTATTTGATCAGGAGTATGTGGAGACGGCAGAGCGGATTGACTGTCCAGCTCCACTGCTAGAAGGCCCAGCAGATGCTCTCCTAACGGAGATGCTAGCCCCGGCGCCCTACAAGGCGCTGGAGAGAAAGGCCGAGAAGAAGGCTCCAGCGACCACGGAGGTTCTCCGGCGTAAGGTTGTACCGAAAGCCTCGTCTGAAGAAGACGAGGCACACTCCTCCCCCGAAGGAGTGGAAGAAGAGGAAGAGGACGCTGATACGTTTCCAACGTATCTATAATTTATGAAGCATTCATGCTATTTTATTATCTGTTTTGAATGATTATGGGCTTTATTATACACTTTTATATTACTTTTTGGACTAACCTATTAACCGGAGGCCCAGCCCATATTGTTGTTTTATTGTCTGTTTTAGTATTTCGAAGAAAAGGAATATCAAACGGAGTCCAAACGGAATGAAACCTTCGGCAGCGTGACTTTTTGGAAGATTATCATCCTGGAGACTTGGGGTTCACGTCAGAAGATCCTCAAGGAGGCCAGGAGATAGGGCGGCACCCCCCCACTACTGGGCACGCCCCTTGTCTCGTGGGCCCTCGAGCACCCCCCGACCAACTTCTTTTGCCTATATAAGCCTACGTACCCTAAAAACATCGAATATCAAGATAGATCGGGAGTTCCGCCGCCGCAAGCCTCTGTAGCCACCAAAAACCTCTCAAGAGCCCGTTCCGGCACCCTGCCGGAGGGGGAATCCAACACCGATGGCCATCTTCATCATCCCGGCGCTATCCATGACGAGGAGGGAGTAGTTCACCCTCGGGGATGAGGGTATGTACCAGTAGCTATGTGTTTGATCTCTCTCTCTTTCTCTCGTGTTCGCTTTATGGCACGATCTTGATGTATCGCGAGCTTTGCTATTATAGTTGGATCTTATGATGTTTCTCCCCCTCTACTCTCTTGTGATGAAATGTGTTTCCCTCTTGAAGTTATCTTATTGGATTGAGTCTTTATTTGAGAACACTTGATGTATGTCTTGCCGTGTTTATCTGTGGTGAGAATGGGATATCACGTGCCACTTGATGTATGTTTTGGTGACCAACTTGCGGGTTCCGCCCATGAACCTATGCATAGGGGTTGGCACACGTTTTCTTGACTCTCCGGTAGAAACTTTGGGGCACTCTTTGAAGTACTTTGTGTTGGTTGGATGAATCTGAGATTGTGTGACACAAATCATATAATCATGCCCACAGATACTTGAGGTGACAATGGAGTATCTAGGTGACATTAGGGTTTTGGTTGATTTGCGTCTTAAGGTGTTATTCTAGTATGAACTCTATGCTGGATCGAGCGCAAAGAATAGCTCTATGTTATTTTACTATGAACTCTTGAATAGATCGATCAAAAAGGATAACTTTGAGGTGGTTTCGTACCCTACCATAATCTCTACGTTTGTTCTCCGCTATTAGTGACTTTGGAGTGACTCTTTGTTGCATGTTGAGGGATTGTTATATGATCTATCTATGTTATTATTGTTGAGAGAACTTGCACTAGTGAAAGTATGAACCCTAGGCCTTGTTTCCTATCATTGCAATACCGTTTACACTCACTTTTACCACTTGTTACCTTGCTGTTTTTATTATTTCAGATTACAAATACCTATATCTATCATCTATTTTGCACTTGTATCACCATCTCTTCGCCGAACTAGTGCACCTATACAATTTACCATTGTATTGGGTGTGTTGGGGACACAAGAGACTCTTTGTTATTTGGTTGCAGGGTTGTTTGAGAGAGACCATCTTCATCCTACGCCTCCTACGAATTGATAAACCTTAGGTCATCCACTTGAGGGAAATTTGCTACTGTCCTACAAACCTGTGCACTTGCAGGCCCAACAACGTCTACAAGAAGAAGGTTGTGTAGTAGACATCAAGATCTTTTCTGGCGCCGTTGCCGGGGAGGCTAGGTAAGCGGCACTCACTCACACCCGTCAACTAAGCTCTTTTCTGGCACCGTTGCCGGGGAGGTGAGTGCTTGAAGGTATATCTTTAGATCTTGCAATCGATTCTTTTTGTTTCTTGTTTTATCACTAGTTTAGTTTATAAAAGAAAACAAAAAAATGGAGTTAAGTTTGTCTCATATGCTTCGTCTTTCTAATATCTTTCGTGAGAATGATGGAAAGGAAAATTGTGCTCAAGTGCTAGAAGAAGAATGCACTAGAATGTTTGGTACTAGATCTTTGTATGATGAGCATGATTGCAATGTTGTTAGTATGAATTCCTTGAATATCCATGATGCTAATGATATGCAAAGCCACAAGCTTGGGGAAGCTATGTTTGATGAAGATGATATTTTTTGTCCCCCAAGTTTTGATGAGCAAATTTATTATGATGAAAGCATGCCTCCTATTTATGATGATTATATTGATGAAAGTGGGTTTGGAAGAGTGTCAACTTTAGGAAGTAGTGATCCCACTATTTTGGAGGATGTTGAATCTTATTGTGATGACTTGTATGCTATTAGTAATAATGATAACCATGAAACTTGTCATCATGATTTTAGTTTTCAATTGGATTGTGCCTCACGTGATAATTATTTTGTTGAGTTTGCTCCCACTACTATTCATGAGAAGAATTTTGTTTATGTGGAGAGTAGTAAATTTTCTATGCTAGTAGATCATGAAAAGAATGCTTTAGGTGCTGGTTATATTGTTGAATTCATTCATGATGCTACTGAAAATTATTATGAGGGAGCAACATATGCTTGTAGGAGTTGCAATAATGCCATGTTTCCTCTCTATGTGCTTCAATTTTTGAACTTATGCTTGTTTTACCTTCCTATGCTAGTTGATCATTGTTCCCATAAGTTGTTTGCTCACAAAATCCCTATGCATAGGAAGTGGTTTAGACTTAAGTGTGCTAGTCATATGCTTCATGATGCTCCCTTTATGTTTCAATTCTTATCTTTTATGTGAGCATCATTGTCATCATCATGCCTAGCTATAAAGGCATTAAAGAAAAGCGCTTGTTGGGAGACAACCCAATATTCATCCTTACTGTTTTTGTGTGTTCACATGATTATGCTACTGTAGTAATCATGTTTTATAGCTTTTGTTTCAACAAAGTGCCAAGTAAGACCTTTAGGATAGCTTACGGTGATAGTTGTGTTGATCCTGCTGAGAATCAGAAACTTTTTGACCCAGTAAATTAGTTGTGTTAATTCACAGAAACGTTCTTCTGATCTGATTCTTTTTGATCTGGATTGGTACACAATTTTCGTAGGACTTCCTAATTTGGTAGGATTTTTGGAGTTCAAGAAGTATACGTTTGATACAGATTACTACAGACTGTTCTGTTTTTGACAGATTCTGTTTTCTATGTGTTGTTTGCTTATTTTGATGAATCTATGAGTAGTATTGGAGGGTATGGACCATAATAAGTTGGATTACAGTAGATATTACACCAATATGAATTTAGAATGAGTTCATTACAGTACCTAAGTGGTTGTTTTATTTCCTTATACTAACGGAGCTTACGAGTTTTCTGTTGAGTTTTGTGTTGTGGAGTTTTCAAGTTTTGGGTAAAGATTCGATGGACTATGGAATAAGGATTGGCAAGAGCCTAAGCTTGGGGATGCCCAAGTCACCCCAAGGTAATATTGAAGGACAACCAATAGACTAAGCTTGGGGATGCCCCAAAAGGCATCCCCTCTTTCGTCCTCGTTCATCGGTAACTTTACTTGGAGCTATATTTTTATTCACCACATGATATGTGTTTGCTTGGAGCGTCATTTTCTCTTGTTAGTATTTTCTTTCTTTTATTTAGAATAATGTTTTGCATCTTTAGTTTCAATAAAAATGTCAAGGATGGCCTTTGCCATGCTTATTTTGCTAGTATACATGTTGCTGTTTGAAAACAGAAAGTTTACCGCTGTTGCAAAAATTCCCTAGAAAAGTCAGAGAATGATCGAATGTTGAATATTTTTGCATAATGAGCTCTGATAAATTTACTAGAGTGGGAATTTTCTTTCATAATTTTTGGAGTCAGAGAAGTATTGATACTCTTGCATTCTTGACAGACTGTACTGTTTTGGCAGATTGCTGTTATGTTTGCATTGTTTGCATATGTTTGCTTGTTTAATCATTCTATTTGAGGATAGGAGTATTAAATATGCAGAGGCATTTAGTATGCAATGTTGAATAATAATTTTAGTGATTTCTTACAGTAGAAAATGATAAGGTTTTGCATTGGTTTATACTAACCTATCTCACGAGTTCTTGTTGAGTTTGTTGTGGATGAAGCTTTTGATAAAAAGAGAAACCATGATATGAGAGGAATTAAGGAGACACAAAAGTTCAAGCTTGGGGATGCCCAAGGCACCCAAGATAATATTTCAAGAAGTCTCAAGCATCTAAGCTTGGGGATGCCCCGGTAGGTATCCCACCTTTCTTCTTCAACAACTATCGATTAGTATCGGTTGAGCCTAAGTTTTTGCTTCTTCACATGAGTTGTGCTATCCTTGCAATGTCATTTTGTTTTGCTTTGCTTGCTGTTTGAACAAAATACCAAGATCTGAAATTCTTGAATGAGAGAGAGTCTTCTCATAGTTACGTAATTATTTAGCTACTCATTGATCTTCACTTATATCTTTTTGGAGTAGTTTGTCATTTACTCGTGTGCTTCACTTATATCCTTTGAGTAAATGGTTGAATGAATTGAATGTCATAAATCTGAATTTATATATGTTTAATTTGCTTATCCCATGGGGAGTAATGACTTCACATCTAAGAAGTAGAGTTTGTAAATTTATTGACGGTTAGCAAGCATTGTATTAGTCATTTGAACAATTCATGAAAGAATATTGAAGGAAGAGAGATTTCACATATAAATATATTATCATAGACATCTTTTATAATTGTGAGCACTCATTAAGTATGACATGCTAAAGAGTTGATGTTGGACAAGGAAGACAACGTAATGGGTTATGTTTTCTCACATCTCAGTTAAAGTATATTGTCATGGATCATTCAAACATGTTGAGCTTGCCTTTCCCCCTCATGCTAGCCAAAAATTCCTTGCACCAAGTAGAGATACTACTTGTGCTTCCAAATATCCTTAAACCTAGTTTGCCATGAGAGTCCACCATATCTACCTATGGATTGAGTACGATCCTTCAAGTAAGTTTTCATTGGTGCAAGCAATAAAAATTGCTCTCTAAATATGCATGACTTATTAGTGCGGAGAAAATAAGCTTTGTACGATCTTGTTATGGAAGCAATAAAAGTGACAGACTGCATAATAAAGGTCCATATACAAGGGGCAATATAAAGTGACATTCTTTCGCATTAAGATTTTGTGTATCCAACCCTAAAAGCACATGACAACCTTTGCATCCCTCTGCGAAGGGCTTATCTTTTACTTTATGTCCTTTACTTTTATGAAAGAGTCAAGGTGATCTTCACCTTTCCCTTTTTCATTTTATCCTTTGGCAAGCACTTTGTGTTAGGGTGATCCTGATATATATATACAATTGGATGTACGTTAGCATGAACTATTATTGTTGACATCACCCAAAGGTGAATACGTTTGGAGGCAACATTATAAGCCCCTATCTTTCTCTGTGTGTGATTAAAACTTCATAACCACAAGTATTGCGTGAGTATTAGCGATTGTAGAAGACTATATGATAGTTGAGTATGTGAAGTTTGCTAATTCAAAGCTCTGACATAGAATCTTCCTGAAAATAGGATGAATTGCAATTGTTTGATGACTAAGAATGAAGTTTGCTAGTTTTCAAGAAAGTTTATGGTTTATGCTTTAACTTGTGAATATCTTGTTACTTTATCGTGAAAAGTTTTATGAGTTGAACTACTGTTATGACATATAATGATGCTAGTAAAGGTGATTGAAATTATTATTGATCAAACTTGTGCACCTTCTAGCATTCACACTTCATAAATTCTTTCTTTTATCATTTACCTACTCGAGGACAAGTAGGAATTAAGCTTGGGGATGCTGATACGTCTCCAACGTATCTATAATTTATGGGCTTTATTATACACTTTTATATTAATTTTGGGGCTAACCTATTAACCAGAGGCCCAGCCCATATTGCTGTCTTATTGTCTGTTTCAGTATTTCGAAGAAAAGGAATATCAAACGGAGTCCAAACGGAATGAAACCTTCGGCAACGTGATTTTTTGGAAGATTATCATCCTGGAGACTTGGAGTTCACGTCAGAAGATCCTCGAGGAGGCCAGGAGATAGGGGTCGCCCCCGCTACTGGGTGCCCCCCTATCTCGTGGGCCCCTCGAGCACCCCCCAACCGACTTCTTTCGCCTATATAAGCCTACATACCCTAAAAACATTGAATATCAAGATAGATCGGGAGTTCCGCCACCGCAAGACTCTGTAGCCACCAAAAACCTCTCGGGAGCCCGTTCCGGCACCCTGCTGGAGGGGGAATCCATCACCGGTGGCCATCTTCATCATCCCAACGCTATCCATGACAAGGAGGGAGTAGTTCACCCTCAGGGTTGAGGGTATGTACCAGTAGCTATGTGTTTGATCTCTCTCTCTCGTGTTCTCTCTATGGCACGATCTTGATGTATCGCGAGCTTTGCTATTATAATTGGGTCTTATGATGTTTCTCCCCCTCTACTCTCTTGTGATGAATTGAGTTTCCCTCTTGAAGTTATCTTATCGGATTGAGTCTTTATTTGAGAACGCTTGACGTATGTCCTGTCATGTTTATCTGTGGTGACAATGGGATATCACGTGCCACTTGATGTATGTTTTGGTAACCAACTTGCGGGTTCCGCCCATGAACCTATGCATAGGGGTTGGCACACATTTTCTTGACTCTCCGGTAGAAACTTTGGGGCACTCTTTGAAGTACTTTGTGTTGGTTGGATGAATCTGAGATTGTGTGATGCATATCGTATAATCATGCCCACGGATACTTGAGGTGACAATGGAGTATCTAGGTGACATTAGGGTTTTGGTTGATTTGTGTCTTAAGGTGTTATTCTAGTATGAACTCTATGATGGATCGAGCGGAAAGAATAGCTCTATGTTATTTTACTACGAACTCTTGAATAGATCGATCAAAAAGGATAACTTTGAGGTGGTTTCGTACCCTACCATAATATCTATGTTTGTTCTCCACTATTAGTGGCTTTGGAGTGACTCTTTGTTGCATGTTGAGGGATTGTTATATGATCTATCTATGTTATTATTGTTGAGAGAACTTGCACTAGTGAAAGTATGAACCCTAGGCCTTGTTTCCTATCATTGCAATACCGTTTACGTTCACTTTTACCACTTTTTACCTTGCTGCTTTTATTATTTCAGATTACAAATACCTATATCTATCATCTATTTTGCACTTGTATCACCATCTCTTCGCCGAACTAGTGCACCCATACAATTTACCATTGTATTGGGTGTATTGGGGACACAAGAGACTCTTTGTTATTTGGTTGCAGGGTTGTTTGAGAGAGACCATCTTCATCCTACGCCTCCTACGGATTGATAAACCTTAGGTCATGCACTTGAGGGAAATTTGCTACTGTCCTACAAACCTGTGCACTTGCAGGGCCAACAACGTCTACAAGAAGAAGGCTATGTAGTAGACATCAGACGCCCCATCCGGAGAGGATGGGGGACCTGAGATGGCGGGCAGGGGACCAAGAAGGGTCCCCGGCGCAAGGCCGTTATATCCTCGTTGTCCGAAGACGACGAGGCGGATTTCTCCCGC
>NC_041383.1:726206836-726228383 GCF_002162155.2 Triticum dicoccoides
GGGACACAAAGAAACTCTGCCTCCCCGCACTGGGGGGGAGAAGAGGAAGGCCACCCCGGAGGGGGAGGTCGGGACGTCCAAGAAGGGAAAGACGTCCCTTCCAGATTACTCCACCACTGCCGCCTATAGCGAGGAGGGGTGGCTGCCTAGGGGGAAACCCCTTGCAAGATCGTAAGAGTATCCGCACTCTATTGTACTTTAGTGCAACTTTGCTTCATAGTCTTGTTATAATGCTGAACAAGTATGCAGTCCGGCCAGGATCCATCCCGAGGTATCGTCTTCGGATGGGTCCTTGAGTGATTCAGCGATGAATTCGCTCCCGACGGCCACTACTCCTCATCCCGCGGATGCCACGGAGGTGTTGTCCCAATGGCTCCCAGAGCAGGGGGAGGTGACTCTGGCGACGCCCCAAGGTGGCATTTCATATGCCGGGCATGCGGGGTATAAGATCCCTGCGGACCGGGCCGACGAGAGCTGCAACAAGCCGGGCTCTCTGCCGGATACTGTGCCAGAACCTCCAATGGTATCGGACCCAGGCAGGCAGCTCCTCGTCAGGGAGGGCGAGCCGTCCGTGCCGAGGGCTTCTGTTACGCCCGAGGCGTTGGATAGTCTGCTGGGAGCACTTCGCGGAGCTTCCCTGGATGAAGAGCATCGTACTCTTATGAGTGCGGTGATTCAGAAGGTTCTATCCGCCAAGAGCAGACTAACCGAAGCCTGCACCAGCCTCCTAACAGGCTTTGAGGTAAGTAAAAAAGTGTGAAGTTATCACCCGATAGGTAGTAGCCCCTGATACTCTGTTTGGTGTGCGAAACGAAAAGCCAAACAGAGGGTTAATTATAATCCACAGTAGTTTAATAGTAGTTGTTCATGTGAATAAACAGGCGGCGCTGGTTGCCACTGCTGCCCGCACAACGAAAGTCTCCGGACTCAAACGGGACTTGGAGCAGGCCCAGGAGGAGCTCGGCCTCATGAAGAGGCAGCTCGAAGAAAATAGAGGTGAGTGATACCTCTATCACATATCACAAAGGATAGAAAAGATTGGTGACCCTAAGGAACTATCATTATTTGGTAATAGGGACCACGACCGAAGTGGCGTCCCTGAAAAAGGCACTACCCGAGGCCGAAGACAAGGCGGCTCTGGAGCACAAGGACCGCGAGAAGCAAGATGCTAGAGTGGGCGAGGTACAATAAGAGCTCCAGGATCTCTGCAAGAAGTTCGAGTCCTTGGAGCGTGACTTCAAGACGAAGGAGTCTGAGCTTGCGAAGGCCCTTTTGAGCATGAAAGACGCCAAGGCCGAAGCCGAAAAAGCCCAGTATGAAATCCAAGCGGCCAAAAAGATAGCGGCGGGTAAGACATTCTTTGTGCAAAGCAAGATGTGGAGGAGGCATTTCTTTTACTCACCCGGATTCGGATCTCTCCAGGGGCATTCGCAGATCTGCCACGCGGCGTATCAGATGCCGCAGAGTTCTACCGTGCCGAGAAGGGAGCTCCACGGAGAAGCTGTTCTGGTCCCAGTATGCTGGGGCCGAACACCCAGTGCCTCTGAGTGACCAACTGAAGCAGTTGGTTGAACTCCACAGGGCGGCCGAAGCGGTTATGAAAGATTTCATAGTCCGGATGTGGCCTGGTGAGCCCCTGCCCACTAGCTACTTCGACCTGATCAAGCGGATGGTGAATGCCTGTCCGCGGCTTGAAGTGATCAAGCGATCTATTTGCATTGAGGGTGCCTGCCGGGCCTTTGCCCGTGCAAAGGTGCATTGGGGAAAGCTGCATGTGGAGAAGCTGGTGAAGGACGGGCCACCGGAGGGCAAGGCGCGTCGTTGTCCCAAGAAATATTGTGATGGCGTTATCAAGGGTGTTCGTCTCGTGGCCGATGAATGTACCAAGGACACAATTTTAGAGTGAATTCACTTCTGTCATGTTTGTAATATAAAGACGAAGTTACTTGCACCATGTAGCGCTTTTTGATTTAAAATATTACCTTTTGTGCGGCTATTTATACAATTCTGAAAGTAGGCCAATCGTCGGCTTCTGCCCCCACGTAGCTAGTACTGGGGTGTTCGTGGAAAACCCTGACACTCTTTATCCAAATATTTGGTCCCTAAAGGAGGTGTCTAGCGCAGCGAACAAGGAAATCGGACTATGCGGCTTTATAACCTTCACTTAGCCATAGAAGTCTACAATTTTAAATTTTGGCGAAGCCCCTAGAATTCGGAAGGCCGAACTGGGGCGCTATATACGCCTAAATCGGACAAGGCCGATTCCTTGCCTAAAGCGGAATAATCTTTAAGGATTTTAGGACCTCTTGAACAGCGACCAGCTCTCGCCACATCATGCCGGTCAGTTTTCGGCTTTCTCTACTGAGGTGCTCGTCTGGAAGAACCGGGACACAATCGCAGTAGTTCTCCCTGCGCTACCTTAGCCGATATAACGGAACGTAAGGCACCAAAACAAGTGAGCCGGGCTAACCCAACTATTGACCCAAGACATGATTCGGAGCTGATGCATATAGTGCTATTAGCTCGGGGTGCCACACTGTTGAAAGTGTTCGGACTTGACTTGCCGTATTACGGGGCGCCATAAGAAGCCCCTGGCAAAATAAACGTACCAAAGTGTACGGATGCAATAGTAAATAAACATTTATAGAAAAAATGTGCAGATAGGAATAATAAGCTGACGCCGTATATAATATCCCATTGATGTATAATACGTCTAAGCGTATGTTTACAATGAATGCATTAAGCAGAGATAAATAGGACTATTTGACATGTCCTATCCAAGGGCACGCCGTGTACAGGTATATAAAACAGGTATTAACGATCGTGAATAGATTCCACCTCGGTATTTCTTTGTGCGTGACGCCTTTTGCCTCCTTGGATTTCTCTCTTGTGAAAGTCCGATGAGCCGGCTCTTCTGGAGAGGCTGCTCGAAAGCGGGTCCCTGAAAGATAAAGGGGGTTATTAAAGTGTGTTGCGGCTGACCCGCACTATTGACTGTGCCACTATGGCGCCTCAGCCTATGCCCATGGTATTTTAAGTGCATAATTGTGTGCGCACGGCACCAATGCTGCCTCTATGGGACTGGAGCGGAGGCCGGACTGCTAGTCACGCTCTTGGCATGCCTGGCGATCCTGTTGCTGAGCACTTCAGACTCGCTTGACGGTGTTCGGAGTTGGTGCCGCTGTATTGGTGGTCGGGGGAAACTGCTTTGTACCTGTGCCGCGAGAGCGACAGTATGTTCTTCTGTACGAAGAGAGTGATCCATGTTTTCGTTTACTGTTATGACCCCGCGAGGTCCTGGCATCTTGAGCTTAAGGTATGCATAGTGTGGCACCGCATTGAATCAAGCAAATGCGGTTCGTCTGAGCAGTGCGTGATAGCCACTGCGGAAAGGGACGATGTCGAAGATTAACTCCTCGCTTTGGAAGTTATCCGGAGACCCAAAGACCACCTCCAGTGTTATGGAGCCCGTACATCGGGCCTCTACCCCTGGAATTACACCTTTAAAGGCAGTTTTGGTGGGCTTGATCCTTGAAGGGTGGATGCCCATTTTGCGCACTGTGTCCTGATAAAGCAGGTTCAGGCTGCCGCCTCCGTCCATAAGGACTCGTGTGAGGTGAAACCCGTCAATGATTGGGTCGAGAACCAATGCGGCCGAACCACCGTGAAGAATGCTGGTAGGGTGATCCCTACGATCAAAGGTGATTGGACAGGCTGACCATGGGTTGAATTTTGGGGCGACTGGCTCCATCGTGTAGACGTCCCGTAGTGCTCGCTTCCGTTCCCTTTTGGGGATGTGGGTAGCGTAGATCATGTTGACCATTTTCACCTGGGGAGGAAATTTCTTCTGGCCCCCCGTGTTCGAATGCCGAGGCTCATCATCATCGTCGCTGTGCAGCCCCTTGTCCTTGTTTTCGGCGTTTATTTTACCGGTCCGTTTGAACACCCATTAGTCTTTATTAGTGTGGTTGGCTGGCTTGTCGGGGGTGCCATGAATTTGGCACGAATGTTCTAGTATGCGGTCCAGACTGGACGGTCCCTGATTGTTTCTTTTGAACGGCTTTTTCCGCTGACCAGATTTTGAGGCGCTGAATCCGGCATTGACATCCGTGTCTTTAGTGTTATCGCCATTGTTCCGACGCTTATGTTTGTTATGTTGTGGCTTTCCTTTATTGTCACAGACATCCAAAGTGCCGGAATGTGGCGTGGTGCTACTGCGAGCCAACCAACTGTCCTCGGTCGCGCAAAAGCGGGTCACTAGTGTCGTGAGTGCCGCCATGGACTTGGGTTTTTCCTAGCCGAGGTGTCGGGTGAGCCACTCGTCACGGATATTATGCTTAAAGGCCGCCAGGGCTTCGACGTCCGGACAGTCGACTATTTGGTTCTTTTTAGTTAGGAACCGAGTCCAAAATTTCCTGGCTGATTCTCCGGGCTGTTGAGTAATGTGGCTCAAGTCATTGGCGTCCGGTGGTCGCACGTATGTGCCCTGGAAGTTGTTGAGCAACACGTCTTCCAGGTTTTCCCAACTGCCAATGGAATTTGCGGGCAGGCTGTTTAGCCAGTGTCGGGCGGGTCCTTTGAGCTTAAGGGGAAGATACTTGATGGCGTGTAGATCGTCTCCGCGGGCCATGTGAATGTGGAGAAGGAAATCTTCAATCCATACTGCGGGGTCTGTTGTGCCATCGTATGATTCAATGTTCACGAGTTTGAACCCTTCTGGGAATTCATGATCCATTACTTCATCAGTGAAGTAGAGGGGGTGTGCGGCGCCTCTGTGCCGGGCTATGTCGTGACGTAGTCCGACTAAGTCTGGTTGATTGTGTTCGGCCCGGCCGGATTTACTGTTAGTGTATCCGGTATGACGGTCATCGTCATGTGCTGTAGCGCGCCCCCGTGATCCGTAGATCGATCTTGGTTGTCCTGCGGTGTTTTCCAATCTGTCTCACAGGTCCTGAGTATTGCCCCGGGCCGTAGTAAACTGGCGCGGGGGTGCGGGCTGGTATTAGGGCTGATATGTCGTTTTATCCCAGCCACGAGGTGGCCAGTCAGCCGTGTGGCGCTCGAGTCCATATTCCTCGGCTGCCAGGACTTCTGTCCATCTGTTTGTGAGCAGGTCTTGATCAGCTTGAAGCTGCTGCTTCTTCTTCTTCAGGCTCCTCACAGTGGCAATAAGCCGATGCTTGAAGCGCTCCTGCTCCACGAGGTCCTCAGGCACGCCGAACTCGTCGTCACCGAGGCTAATCTCGTCTTTGAAGGGGGCATGTAGTTGTCCTCCTCCAAATACCCGTCCGTCGCTTGTTCATCTGGGTTGTCCTGCCCATCTTCCTACTCGGCCTGCTCGAAGGCGGGCTGATCGGGGTTGTATTCATCTTTGGCACCATCCGGGTTGTTTTCGTCTCCGGTGCCGGTATTGCTGTGGTGGGGCTGGGAGCGGCGCTGGCGACGTCCATGCTTTGCTTTCTTCTTGGAGGGGTTATCCTCCATTGCCTCATCGCCATTGGTTTCTTTTGGAGTGTCCACCATATATATGCCATATGAAGAGGTGGTTGTCCACCGCCCTGTGGGTGGTGGTTCCTGTTCTTCTCCTACATCGCCATCCAAACCGTCGATGTCTTCGTAGTCGAAGTCAAGCACGTCGGTCAAATCATCGACCGTGGCTATGAAGTGGGTGGTGGGTGGGCAACGAATTCCTTCGTCGCTAGCTTCCCACTCGAGCCGGACATAGTTCGGCCAAGAGTCTCTTGACAAGGAGAGAGACTTTAACGAGTTTAGCATGTCGCCAAAGGGCGAGTGCTGGAAGATATCTGCGGCCGTGAACTCCATTACCGGAGCCCAACCAGGTTCGGCGGGCTCGGAGGTGCGCGGACTGGAACCGGCAGCCGGATACGAGTCCGGGGGTCCGGTGCCACAGGCTTCCTTAGGGGTGAAGCCTGTGTTCGGCTCTACCGCCAATGGGTGTGCGGCCTCCGGAGCGGGGTCCATCCACCCGTCCTTGGGCGGTGCAATCTGCCCCGGGTTTAGGTCCGGGACTCCTGCAGGGGCGATATCCCGAGCAGTGTCCGACAACAGGTCTAAGCCGTGCACATCGTGACTGTCCGGCGCTCCTGGTGTAGGCCCGAATCTGTTGAAGATCAAGTCCCCGTGGATATCGGCTGTGTAGTTTAGGTTTCCAAACCTGACCTAGTGGCCAGGGGCGTAGCTGTCGATCTGCTCCAGATGGCCAAGCGAATTAGCACGTAGTGCGAAGCCGCCGAACACGAAGATCTGTCCGGGGGAGAAAGTCTCGCTTTGGACCACGTTGTTGATGATTGAAGGAGCCATTGAACCTGGCAGCGACAACACAGAGGAACTCTCAATGAAAGCACCAATGTCGGTCTCAAAACCAGTGGATCTCGGGTAGGGGGTCCCGATCTGTGCGTCTTAGGCTAATGGTAACAGGAGGCAAGGGACACAATGTTTACCCAGGTTCGGGCCCTCTCGATGGAGGTAAAAGCCTACTTCCTGCTTGATTGATATGTGATGATATGAGTAGTACAAGAGTTGATCTACCACGAGATCGTAGAGGCTAACCCTATAAGCTAGCCTATGATGATTATGAATGTTGTGATCGTCCCTCTAAGGACCGAACTCTCTGGTTTATATAGACACCGGAGAGGGCTAGGGTATACATGGAGTCGGTTACAAGGAAGGGAATATAATATCCGAATCGCCAAGCTTGTCTGCCATGCAAAGGAGAATCCCATCTGGACACGGGACGGAGTCTTGAGTCTTGTATCTTCACGCTCCAATAGTCCGGACACAGTATACAGTCTGGCTGTCCGGATACCCCCTAATCCAGGACTCCCTCAGAGGCATCGGGGCGGGAATGGGCTTCGAGCTGGCACGGGGAAAGAGAAAGCGGACGGGAAGAGGGAAGGTGGAGGCTCTGCAAGGAGAAAGCAGAGAAAGCGACGGGGGGAGATGTGGCTGCAAGTGGGCCACACGAGGCAAAAAAGTAGCGCCGACGTCCCCAGCTGCCCCCCGGGGGGCTGGGTTTGGGGTGGGATCGCCGGTTGTATTTTTTATCAAATCCGGCAAAAAGTAGGGTCTTGGGGTGTGGCTGGGACGTTTTTTATGCGCCGGTGCCAAAAAAGTGACCTGGGGGCGTTCTTGGGGGCTCGGTTGGAGATGCTCTTACCTCTCTTTGAACCCAGAGTGCTCTACTACTTTCTAGCTTCAACAACTTAAATTGATACCAGGCAACTCGGGGGCGATCCCTCCAACTGCCGCCGGAGCCCCGGTATAATACATCCCTCCTCGTCGCTACAAGAGGCCGGCGTGAGGCAAACCCGAGACGTAGCCAGGGATTGCGGCGGCGGGGCCCTGTGCTGCTCCCTGACGACATAATGCCATGGTTCCGGGGCGGCGTCCTCTGATGTTGTTGGGGAACGTAGTAATTTCAAAAACATTCCTACGCACAAGCAAGATCATGGTGATGGCATAGCAACGAGAGGGAAGAGTGTTGTCCACGTACCCTCGTAGACCGTAAGCGGAAGCGTTAGCACAACGCGGTTGATGTAGTCGTACGTCTTCACGATCCGACCGATCCAAGCACCGAACGTACGGCACCTCCGAGTTCAGCACACATTCAGCTCGATGACGATCCCCGGGCTCCGATCCAGCAAAGCTTCGGGGATGAGTTCCGTCAGCACGACGGCATGGTGACGATGATGATGTTCTACCGGCGCAGGGCTTCGCCTAAACTCCGCGACGATATGACCGAGGTGGAATATGGTGGAGGGGGGCACCGCACACGGCTAAGGAACGATCCGTAGATCAACTTGTGTGTCATGGCGTGCCCCCTGCCCCTGTATATAAAGGAGTGGAGGAGGGGAGGGCCGGCCCTCTCTATGGCGCGCCCTAGGGAGTCCTACTCCCACCGGGAGTAGGATTCCCCTTTTCCTAGTCCAACTAGGAGTCCTTCCATGTAGTAGGAGTAGGAGACAAGGAAGGGGAAAAGAGAAGGGAAGGAAGGAGGGGGCGCAGCCCCTCCCCCTAGTCCAATTCGGACTAGGCCTGGGGGGGGGGGCGCGTGGCCTGCCCTAGGCAGCCCCTCTCTCTTTCCCGTATGGCCCAATAAGGCCCAATACTTCTCCCCCGTATTCTCGTAACTCCCCGGTACTCCGAAAAATACCCGAACCACTCGGAACCTTTCCGATGTCCGAATATAGTCGTCCAATATATCGATTTTTACGTCTCGACCATTTTGAGACTCCTCGTCATGTCCCCGATCTCATACGGGACTCCGAACTCCTTCGGTACATCAAATCTCATAAACTCATAATAAAACTGTCATCGAAACCTTAAGCGTGCGGATCCTACGGGTTCGAGAACTATGTAGACATGACCTAGAACTATTCTTGGTCAATAACCAATAGCGGAACCTGGATGCCCATATTGGCTCCTACATATTCTACGAAGATCTTTATCGGTCAGACCGCATAACAACATACTTGTTCCCTTGTCATCGGTATGTTACTTGTCCGAGATTCGATCGTCCGTATCCAATACCTAGTTCAATCTTGTACCGGCAAGTCTCTTTACTCGTCCCGTAATACATCATCTCGCAACTAACTCATTAGTTGCAATGCTTGCAAGGCTTAAGTGATGTGCATTACCGAGAGGGCCCAGAGATACCTCTCCGACAATCGAAGTGACAAAACCTAATCTCGAAATACGCCAACCCAACATGTACCTTTGGAGACACCTGTAGTACTCCTTTATAATCACCCAGTTACGTTGTGACGTTTGGTAGCACCCAAAGTGTTCCTCCGGTAAACGGGAGTTGCATAATCTCATAGTTACAGGAACATGTATAAGTCATGAAGAAAGCAATAGCAACATACTAAACGATCAAGTGCTAGGCTAACGGAATGGGTCATGTCAGTCACATCATTCTCCTAATGATGTGATCCCATTAATCAAATGACAACACATGTCTATGGTTAGGAAACATAACCATCTTTGATTAATGAGCTAGTCAAGTAGAGGTATACTAGTGACTATATGTTTGTCTATATATTCACACATGTATTATGTTTCCGGTTAATAAAATTCTAGCATGAATAATAAACATTTATCATGATATAAGGAAATAAATAATAACTTTATTATTGCCTCTAGGGCATATTTCCTTCAGTCTCCCACTTGCACTAGAGTCAATAATCTAGTTCACATTATTATGTGATTCAACACCAATATTGACATCTGTATGTGATTAATACCCATAGTTCACATCGTCATGTGATCAACACCCAAAGGGTTTACTAGAGTCAATAATCTAGTTCACATTGCTATGTGATTAACACCCAAAGAGTACTAAGGTATGATCATGTTTTGCTCGTGAGAGAACTTTAGTCAACGGGTCTGTCATATTCAGAGCCGTATGTATTTTGCAAATATTCTATGTCTACAATGCTTTGCACGGAGCTACTCTAGCTAATTGCTCCCACTTTCAATATGTATCCAGATTGAGATTTAGAGTCATCTGGATCGGTGTCAAAACTTGCATCGACGTAACCCTTTACGATGAACCTTTTGTCACTTTCATAATCGAGAAACATCTCCTTAGTCCTCACTAAGGATAGTCTTGACCGCTGTCCAGTGATCTACTATTAGATCAAAATTGTATTCCTTTGCCAAACACAGAGCAAGGTATACAATAGGTCTGGTTCACAGCATAGCATACTTTATAGAACCTATGACTAAGGCATAGGGAATGACTTTTCATTCTCTTTCTATCTTCTGTCGTGGTCGGGCTTTGAGTCTTACTCAATTTCACACCTTGCAGCACAGGCAAGAACTCTTTCTTTGACTGTTCCATTTTGAACTATTTCAAAATCTTGTCAAGGTATGTACTCATTGAAAATCTTATCAAGCGTCTTGATCTATCTCAATAGATCTTGATGCTTAGTATGTAAGCATCTTCACTGAGGTCTTTCTTTGAAAAACTCCTTTCAAACGCTCCTTTATGCTTTGCAGAATAATTCTACATTATTTCCGATCAACAATATGTCATTCACATATACTTATCAGAAATGCTGTAGTGCTCCCACTCACTTTCTTGTAAATACAGGCTTCACCGCAAGTCTGTATAAAACTATATGCTTTGATCAACTTGTCAAAGCATATATTCCAACTCCAAGATGCTTGCACCAGTCCATAGATGGATCGCTGGAGCTTGTACATTTTGTTAACACCTTTAGGATTGACAAAACCTTCTGGCTGCATCATATACAACTCTTTTTTAATAAATCCATTAAGGATTGCAGTTTTTTTTATCCATTTGCCAGATTTCATAAAATGCGGCAATTGCTAACATGATTCGGACAGACTTTAAGCATCGATACGAGTGAGAAAATCTCATCGTAGTCAACACCTTGAACTTTGTCAAAAACCTTTTTCGACAAGTCTAGCTTTGTAGATAGTAACACTACTATCAGCGTCTGTCTTCCTCTTAAAAATCCATTTAATCTCAATGGCTTGCCGATCATTGGGCAAGTCAACCAAAGTCCATACTTTGTTCTCATACGTGGATCCCATCTCAGATTTCATGGCCTCAAGCCATTTTGTGGAATCTGGGCTCACCATCGCTTCTTCATAGTTCGTAGGTTCATCATGATCTAGTAGCATGACTTCCAGAACAGGATTGCCATACCACTCTGGTGCGGATCTTACTCTGGTTTACCTACGAGATTCGGTAGTAACTTGATCTGAAGTTACATGATCATCATCATTAGCTTCCTCACTAATTGGTGTAGTAGTCACAGGAACAGATTTCTGTGATGAACTACTTTTCAATTTGGGAGAAGGTACAATTACCTTATCAAGTTCTACTTTCCTCCCACTCACTTCTTTCGAGAGAAACTCCTTCTCTAGAAAGGATCCATCTTAGCAACGAATCTTGCTTTCGGATCTGTGATAGAAGGTGTACCCAATAGTAACCTTTGGGTATTCTATGAAGATGAACTTCTCCGATTTGGGTTCGAGCTTATCAGGTGAAAACTTTTTCACATAAGCATCGCAGCCCCAAACTTTAAGAAACGACAACTTTGGTTTCTCGCCAAACCACAGTTCATAAGGCGTCGTCTCAACGGATTTTGATGGTGCCCTATTTAAAGTGAATGCAGCAGTCTCTAATGCATAACCCCAAAACGATAGTGGTAAACCGATAAGAGACATCATAGATCGCACCATATCCAATAAAGTGCGGTTACGACATTCGGACACACCATAATGTTGTGGTGTTCCAGGTGGCGTGAGCTGTGAAACTACACATTGTTTTAATTGAAGACCAAACTCGTAACTCAAATATTCATCTTCACGATCAGATCGCAGAAACTTTATTTTCTTGTTACGATGATTTTCCACTTCACTCTGAAATTCTTTGAACCTTTCAACTATTTCAGACTTATGTTTCATCAAGTAGATATACCCATATCTGCTTAAATCATCTGTGAAGGTCAGAAAATAACGATACTCGCCACGAGCCTTAATACTCATTGGTCTGCATACATCAGTATGTATTATTTCCAACAAGTTTGTTGCTCGTTCCATTGTTCCGAAGAACGGAGTTTTAGTCATCTTGCCCAAAAGGCACGGTTCGCAAGCATCAAATGATTCATAACCAAGTGATTCCGAAAATCCATCTTTATGGAGTTTCTTCATGCGCTTTACACCGATATGACCCAAATGGCAGTGCCACAAATAAGTTGCACTATCATTATTAACTTTGCATCTTTTGGCATCAATATTATGAATATGTGTATCACTACGATCGAGATCCAATAAACTATTTTCATTGGGTGTATGACCATTGAAGGTTTTATTCATGTAAACAGAACAACAATTATTCTCTGACTTTAAATGAATAACCGTATTGCAATAAACATGATCAAATCATATTCATGCTCAACGCAAACGCCAAATAACATTTATTTAGGTTTAACACTAATCCCAAAAGTATAGGGAGTGTGCGATGATGATCATATCAATCTTGGAAACACTTCCAACACAAATCGTCACTTCACCCTCAACTAGTTTCTGTTTATTCTGTAACTCCTGTTTCGAGTTACTAATTTTAGCAACCGAACAAGTATCAAATACTCAGGGGCTACTATAAACACTAGTAAAGCACACATCAATAACCTGTATATCAAATATACCCTTGTTCACTTTGCCATCCTTCTTATCCACCAAATATTTGGAGTAGTTCCACTTCCAGTGACCATTTCCTTTGCAGTATAATCACTCAGTTTCAGGCTTAGGTCCAGACTTGGGCTTCTTCACTTTGAGTAGCAACTTGCTTGCTGTTCTTCTTGAAGTTCCCCTTCTATCCCTTTGCCCTTTTCTTGAAACTAGTGGTCTTATTTACCATCAACACTTGATGTTTTTCATGATTTCTACCTTCGTCGATTTCAGCATCACGAAGAGCTTGGGAATCACTTTCGTCATCCCTTGCATATTATAGTTCATCACGAAGTTCTACTAACTTGGTGATGGTGACTAGAGAATTCTGTCAATCACTATTTTATCTGGAAGATTAACTCCCACTTGATTCAAGCGATTGTAGTACCCAGACAATCTGAGCACATGCTCACTAGTTGGGCGATTCTCCTCGATCTTTTAGCTATAGAACTTGTTGGAGACTTCATATCTCTCAACTCGGGTATTTGCTTGAAATATTAACTTCAATTCTTGGATCATCTCATATGGTCCATGACGTTCAAAACATCTTTGAAGTCCCGATTCTAAGCCGTTAAGCATGGTGCACTAAACTATCAAGTAGTCATCATATTGAGCTAGCCAAACGTTCATAACGTCTGCATCTGCTCCTGCAATAGGTCTGTCACCTAGTGGTGCATTAAGGACATAATTCTTCTGTGCAGCAATGAGGATAAACCTCAGATCACGGATCCAATCTGCATCATTGCCACTAACATCTTTCAACACAGTTTTCTCTAGGAACATATTAAAATAAACATATGAAAGCAACAACGCGAGCTATTGATCTACAACATAATTTGCAAAATACTACTAGGACTAAGTTCATGATAAATTTAAGTTCAATTAATCATATTACTTAAGAACTCCCACTTAGACAGACATCTCTGTAGTCATCTAAGTGATCATGTGATCCAAATCAACTAAACCATAACCGATCATCACGTGAGATGGAGTAGTTTTCAATGGTGAACATCACTATGTTGATCATATCTACTATATGATTCACGCTCGACCTTTCGGTCTCCGTGTTTCGAGGCCATATCTGCATATGCTAGGCTCGTCAAGTTTAACCTGAGTATTCCGCGTGTGCAAAACTGGCTTGCACCCGTTGTAGATGGACGTAGAGCTTATCACACCCGATCATCACGTGGTGTCTGGGCACGACGAACTTTGGCAACGGTGCATACTCAGGGAGAACACTTCTTGATAATTAGTGAGAGATCATCTTAAAATGCTACCGTCAATCAAAGCAAGAATAAGATGTATAATAGATAAACATCATATGCAATCAAAATATGTGACATGATATGGCCATGATCATCTTGCGCCTTTGATCTCCATCTCCAAAGTATTGTCATGATCTCTATCGTCACCGGCACGACACCATGATCTTCATCATCTTGATCTACATCAATGTGTCATCACATGGTTGTCTCACCAACTATTGCTCTTGCATCTATTGCTATCGTATAGCGATAAAGTAAAGCAATTATTTGGCACTTGAATCTTATGCAACAAAGAGACATCCATAGGGCTTCTGCCAGTTGCCGATAACTTCAACAAAACATGATCATCTCATACAACAACTTATATCTTATCACGTCTTGACCATATCACATCACAACATGCCCTGCAAAAACAAGTTAGACGTCCTCTACTTTGTTGTTGCAAATTTTACGTGGCTGCTACGGGCTTAAGCAAGAACCAATCTCACCTACGCATCAAAAACCACAACGATAGTTTGTCAAGTTGGTGCTGTTTTAACCTTCGCAAGGACCGGGCGTAGCCACACTCGGTTCAACTAAAGTTGGAGAAACTGACACCCGCCAGCCACCTGTGTGCAAAGCACGTCGGTAGAACCAGTCTCGCGTAAGCGTACACGTAATGTCGGTCCGGGCCGCTTCATCCAACAATACCGCCAAACCAAAGTATGACATGCTGGTAAGAAGTATGACTTATATCGCCCACAACTCACTTGTGATCGACTCGTGCATATAACATCAAACCATAAAACCTAGGCTCGGATGCCACTGTTGGGGAACGTAGTAATTTCAAAAACATTCCTACGCACACGCAAGATCATGGTGATGGCATAGCAACGAGAGGGAAGAGTGTTGTCCACGTACCCTCGTAGACCGTAAGCGGAAGCGTTAGCACAATGTGGTTGATGTAGTCGTACGTCTTCACGATCCGACCGATCCAAGCACCGAACGTATGGCACCTCCGAGTTCAGCACACATTCAGCTCGATGACGATCCCCGGGCTCCGATCCAGCAAAGCTTCGGGGATGAGTTCCGTCAGCACGACGGCGTGGTGACGATGATGATGTTCTACCGGCGCAGGGCTTCGCCTAAACTCCGCGACGATATGACCGAGGTGGAATATGGTGGAGGGGGGCACCGCACACGGCTAAGGAACGATCTGTAGATCAACTTGTGTGTCATGGGGTGCCCCCTGCCCCCGTATATAAAGGAGTGGAGGAGGGGAGGGCCGGCCCTCTCTATGGCGCGCCCTAGGGAGTCCTACTCCCACCAGGAGTAGGATTCCCCTTTTCCTAGTCCAACTAGGGGTCCTTCCATGTAGTAGGAGTAGGAGACAAGGAAGGGGAAAAGAGAAGGGAAGGAAGGAGGGGGCGCAACCCCTCCCCCTAGTCCAATTCGGACTAGGCCTTGGGGGGGCGCGTGGCCTGCCCTAGGCAGCCCCTCTCTCTTTCCCGTATGGTCTAATAAAGCCCAATACTGCTCCCCCGTATTCTCGTAACTCCCCGGTACTCCGAAAAATACCCGAACCACTCGGAACCTTTCCGATGTCCGAATATAGTCATCCAATATATCGATATTTACGTCTCGACCATTTCGAGACTCCTCGTCATGTCCCCGATCTCATACGGGAGTCCGAACTCCTTCGGTACATCAAAACTCATAAACTCATAATAAAACTGTCATCGAAACCTTAAGCATGCGGACCCTACGGGTTCGAGAACTATGTAGACATGACCTAGAACTATTCTCGGTCAATAACCAATAGCGGAACCTGGATGCCCATATTGGCTCCTACATATTCTACGAAGATCTTATCGTTCAGACCGCATAACAACATACGTTGTTCCCTTTGTCATCGGTATGTTACTTGTCCGAGATTCGATCGTCCGTATCCAATACCTAGTTCAATCTTGTACCGGCAAGTCTCTTTACTCGTCCCGTAATACATCATCTCGCAACTAACTCATTAGTTGCAATGCTTGCAAGGCTTAAGTGATGTGCATTACCGAGAGGGCCCAGAGATACCTCTCCGACAATCGAAGTGACAAAACCTAATCTCGAAATACGCCAACCCAACATGTACCTTTGGAGACACCTGTAGTACTCCTTTATAATCACCCAGTTACGTTGTGACGTTTGGTAGCACCCAAAGTGTTCCTCCGGTAAACGGGAGTTGCATAATCTCATAGTTACAGGAACATGTATAAGTCATGAAGAAAGCAATAGCAACATACTAAACGATCAAGTGCTAGGCTAACGGAATGGGTCATGTCAATCACATCATTCTCCTAATGATGTGATCCCATTAATCAAATGACAACACATGTCTATGGTTAGGAAACATAACCATCTTTGATTAATGAGCTAGTCAAGTAGAGGCATACTAGTGACTATATGTTTGTCTATATATTCACACATGTATTATGTTTCCGGTTAATACAATTCTAGCATGAATAATAAACATTTATAATGATATAAAGAAATAAATAATAACTTTATTATTGCCTCTAGGGCATATTTCCTTCAGATGTGGCCTTCCTTTCTGGTGGCGCGACGGGGCTGGCGGGCTGCCGGCGATCCACCGACGTGTTGGCGTCGTGGCCTGCCCCAGCATTTGATGGTGTCGATCCATCGGTGGATTGGTGTCGTGGCTTGCTGCCCCTGCAACTGATGATGCTGATCTGTCCTCTACTTCCATTCCCTACTAGGTGCGCTCTGTTTCACCAGACATGTCCATGCTGGAAGCTAGCCAGTCATTGAGCTGGGGCAGACTGGGTGGTGGGAATCCAGATCGGGATAACTCCCTTGTCGGCTCCGACTGGTTGCGACAGCGTCGGTCGTCTTCCTAGAGACGTCGTTCGGGTATGCCCTACCTCTTCCCAATCCCACCTCACTACTTCTTCGGTGGAAACCCTAACTGCGGTTGGCGGTGACGCTGTTCAAGGCACCGTGTCCTTCTTGTAGGCATCGCCGTGAGAGCTATGTGGTGTGGTAACCGTTTGGGTTCAATTGACAAATGCAGATGGTGTGTCCCTCCACTACAAAAAAAATACACTTCCATGATGATACGTGTTTGTCACAGTAGGTCGTGTTTTTTGTCATGCATGTACATCCATGACAAATTTATGACAGAATCAAGATAGCCATACCTGCGCTCTCGTAGAAGTGTTCCATGAGATTACCAAAATTATCATCACGGAAGTGTCCACTTTCATGACGATACATCACGCGTCACAGAAGTGCTTTCGTCAAGGGTGACCGACACGTGGCATCCACCGTAACGGAATGCCGTTAAGCTATCGGGTCGGGTTTTGGATCCGATAACCCGTTAACAGCCCCGACCAATGAGGATTTTCCACGTGTAAAATCATCATTGGCTGGAGGAAACACGTGTCGGCTCACCGTTGGGACAGATGTCATCCACTCATTGGACAGAAGGCGCCTATGATACGTCGACACGTGGCACGGCCCAACAGAGGCCCATTCTTGTGAAAAGGCCGGCCCATTTGACTTGGTCAAAAGGTGGCGGGCAGGCCCATGGAAAGCCTGTTAACGGCCTGTTCACATATAGCCCATTTACAGCCCGCTAACCCAAGGCCCGTTACACCCTATCCGAATTAGGCCCAGTAGCGTCATCTGGCCCATCCAATATGATTCTAGCCCATTTTCACTTCTGGCCCATGTATGGCCCATGACGTCTTTCGGCCCATATGAGGCCCTATGTAACTCTTGGTCTATTAACGGCCCAGGGCGAAACTGGCCCACAATGAACAGTGTATCACTTTACACCCATTAACGACCCGTGGTGAAATTGGCCCGTAATGAACAGTATATCACTTTATACCCATTAATGGCCCGTTATTCAGTTGGGCTGTTTCCAGCAAATGTTATCTTTCGGCCTTCTCAGAGCCCATTTATTCTTGGGCTCATTTCCAGCATTCGTTTACTTACGGCCCGTTACTGTCATTTTCTGCTTGTGGGCCAAATTCAGCCCGTGGTTACATCGGCCCGTTTGTGGTCTGTTAATACGTTGGGCCGTTTTCATAGCGTCATCAAATACGGCCTATTAACGATGGCCCGTTATGGTCATACGGCCCGTATAAGGCCCATTGATGATACGACCCGTAGAAGGCCCATTGATGATACGGCCCGTAGAAGGCCCATTGTTTCTACGGCCCGTAGAAGGCCCATTATTTCTACGGCCCGTAGAAGGCCCATTGTTTCAAGGGCCCGTAGAAGGCCTACTGTTTCTACGGCCCGTAGAAGGCCCACTGTTTCTACGATCCGTAGGAGGCCCAGTGTCACAACAGTAAATATTAGCCCATGGTTATTGTGGCCTAGTTTTAAAAAGAACTGCACTGACTACAAGCAAACAAATAAACAAGACAACAAGGAAATAAATAAGCAAGCAACTTATGCTAGGCTATCACGGCTGTTACACATATTACATCCACTGGGCATCAAAGTTCGCCACCAGTGCAAATATAGGGAACAAAGCAGCATATCATATACACTAGTTGTCAAAGTTGGCGACCAGCACAAATAAACGCTGGAGCAAAACAAATCCAGAACTGAAACCACTTCAGAAGATCTCAAGAAACAATATCCTGGGTACCCATAATGCTGGCAAGATGCTTAGCAAGCTTATTAACTTTCTCTTGTTTGGCGCTTAAATCCTCCAGCGCTTGCTGTTGCACCAGAAAATATGCATCTGAATTCTGCAGGGACTTCCTCAGCCCTTCAGCTTCCTGTCGCAGCACATCTGATCGATGTCTTTCAACTTGAAGTTGAGACTCAAGAAGACGAACTGATTCAGGCAGCGAGTTCGAAGAGCTTGTGCCAGCAGTAGTGGCTAGTAACTCGAACACTACATCAAGACAGGACTTTTGGGTTCCCTCACTGTTGTCAAGATAGTTTTTATCAGCTTTCTTGGAGACCAATAGGGATGTCTCACTATGTTGGACCTTATCTGCATTACTTCCTTTACCGTTGTATAACATGGTACTGTTCTCCAATATTTTGTCCACATTCTAAAAGAGAAACAAGCAGACACATCACATGTTTACCATGTTGTATATGAAACTCATTTTGGTAAATGAGTTCAGTAGTAAAGTGGACAGGATAACAGCATGAAACAAACATATATCTATGTACCATGGTCACTTTATGGTCTATATCATTCTAGTTTTTGTTGCCAAATCAAGATAGAGACACAGTTCAAATAATATTTGTTCAAGACAAAGCAGAATAGACAGAATATAAGTATGGGTAACTATAGAGCAATAACAGTACTTGTAATGTGCATGACATGAGAACATAGCTGTTTATTCAATTGAAACTGAAATCAACATAGAGCAGGTTACAACAGCAAACCAGTTAAAGAAACAGGTTTAAAACATACCTGTTGCGCCATTGGAGTTTCAATTCCATCCTTCAAATTTGAAAATAGTTGGTATGAGTAAATACAGTAATGCAAGAGCAAAGGAGTATGAACCATAGCTACAGAACCTAGCCTGAGAACAAATCTTCTTCTCCTTTAAGCGTTGAGTTGGGATTCGGAGTGGTGGTCCTCGTGCTTTGGGAACTGCAGTTCCCTTACTAACTGCTCGTGTTTGGGTGCTCTGTGGTGGAGACGGTGCTGTGTCAACTGGAACTGGGTTACTATCTACTGGGGTTGGGGTTAGAAGGGGTGTAGCTGGTTCTCTGTCCAACTGGGTAGGGGTACAATTTGCGAGAGTCTGGGTTATGTGTGGTGGATCTGGTCCTTGGGCAAGTACAACCGTGGTTCTATCTGCATCAACTGGTAGCACTATCCTTTCTGAAGACCGTGTTGTTACTCCCTTAGATACTGCCATCACGCTCTCCAATTCAAATGGCTGATAAACAAGAAAAGTAATTGAAAGTATAGACATTGTATGGTTAGACAAATGTAATATGTAACAAAAAAAGGATGGCCTGATATAATTTACATATAAGATGACTGGCTAAGCAAGATGGCATTGCAAAATTCACATATATGATGCCTGGCTAAACAAGGTGGCGTTGCATAATTCACATAAACGATGAATAAACTAAACAGATGGCATTCGCACAAAGGATGTCTAAACTAAGCAGATGACATATTTGATGTATAAAGTAAGCAATGCAAGACACCATATGCATGATATAACCAACATCAGCATGCCAAGTTAGAGCAAAGACCTCAGGGGGTAAATAGGAGTTATCTTCTCCTTCTGAATCCCCCTCAGAACAAATATCTTCCTCTCGATTACAATCCGAAATGCGTGGAGGGGGATGCCTTTGCGCCTACCATGGAGCGACGTCTGCATGAAATTATATTGCCATGCAAGGCTCGTCTCTTTTGCTCTACATGTTCAGTTCCATTGTTTACAATAACTGTCATGCATAGGAATAAAACATAGTGAGATTATGTAAGGAGTGCATGCAGAAATCCAGAGTGATGGTAGCAACCTGTGGATAGACCCAAAACCAATAATAGCAGGCATATAATGGCTTCAGTTAATAAATACAGATAATGGCTTCTTTACTGTTTGTTTCCCACCCAACATGAAACTCATAGTAGACACCGGAGATTAACCAGATAGTAGATAGATACTATTGATAGCGGGCCCGATATGTACCCCACAACCATTTAAAAACTCAAGTTTGACCATTAGTTTGGAGCTGACTCAGAGTCTAATCGGTGAACAGGACGATAAAGTAGCATGTAATATTAAGCGATGCATAACGTAAGCAGACACGAAAGAGTGCGACCTCTCTTGCGGACCCGTGTAGTCCTCGAGGTCATCTGCTCAGTTGATGATGGCAATGCAGTTTTCATGGCTGCCAGCGGCAGGGAAGAAGATCTGAGGCGGCGAAAGACAGTCTGGAGGCCAGATCCCTGCTGTGCTGGACCCTTTTGTCGTTGGAGTAGCTGAGCTGGGGTGGACGATGACGCAGCAGGAGCGGGACAAACCACGCAAGGTTTTCTTTGACAACTATCTGTAAGAGAAGTAATTCTGTAAGGGCTCGTTTGAATTGGAGGATTCCAACAATGCAGGGATAGGAAATAGACAGGAATAGGATAGGAATGCACGTGCAAAATAGAGAATTTAAAAACACAGGATTTCTGCCAATCTGGGTGTTTGATTCACAACAATTGGAAGATCACAGGATGCAAAGAAGCATGGTGAGATTAAGTCAAACCACAAGAAAATGTACGATTATAATGCTATTATGCTACTATCTCTTAGTCTTGTGCTTCATGAATAGGAATTTGAAAAGGAGGACAAGTGAAAATTAAAATTCCTACGTTTTTTCTTTCAAGGAGACACTAAAGGAACAAATTCGTGTGCTTAGTGGACAATATATATATAACATGTAGAGTAAAAAAGAGATGCAACAAGTGTACAACCTCTTTGGCGAAGCCATGTCGATCTCAGCGTGATTGGGTTGGCCGGTGAGGATGCTCCGGCTGAGTTTGCTATCGGAGGAAGGGAAGAAGATCTTAGGCGTCTGGATATGGAGCCCGAGGTACTGCTCCGATGTGATGGAGGGTTTCGTCATTGGAGCAGCTCCGGTGAGTTGTACGACGCCGAGGCTGAAGCAGGACAAGAGAGACAATGAACAACGTTAACCTGAGTGGAATTCTAATAGCATCTTCAATACATGACGTAAAATACATAACCACAAAGTGCTAGATGTAAAATACATCAGCAGCTCATCTCTGAACTTAACTGTTGAAACTGAACTTAACTGTCGAAACTGAACCTAACTGTCGAAACTGAATTTTGCTGTCGAAACTGAACGCACTAGCAAGGTGAGGCTACACGTCGGTCGACTGACTTTTTCATCTCTGGTCAGTCGATTTTGCAGTCGTTGGATATGAAATCAAGGGCCTGCGGTTCATCTTCAACCTCCACCCCCCTGAGCCGCCAGCCACCACCGGCCAAATAGCAGCCCCCCGCCGCCCGCGGCCGGTGGTGCGCCGCCCCGCACGCCCTGAAAACACTCCCCACCGC
>NC_041383.1:726228761-726243096 GCF_002162155.2 Triticum dicoccoides
CCGGCGATCCCCACGCCACCGCCCCGCCAACGCCCCGCCACTGCCGGCGACCACCGTCCCCATCCTGAACCCTAAGCTAGATAGTGGGGTACCTCTCCGGGGAGCCTTCCTCCCCGCTACGGCTGGTTCTTCCTTCACCCCGGTGAGCCCACCCCTTGAAAATCGACTGACCGAAAAGTCGATTCAGTCGACTGAAGTGTAGCCAAATCGGAGCAGCATCGCAAGCAAGAGTAAGAGTGAGAGCAGCAGCGCGAGCAAGAGCAGACCGGGCAGGGGACCGAGAGCCAGAGCAGAGCAGCAGCGCGAGCGAGAGCTAAAGCAGCAGCAGCTCCTACTGATGTGGACGTCGCCGCCGAGGGAGCGACATCGTGGAGGAAGTGGCCGGCGACGCCGCCGTGGATGGAGACGCACCGTGTCGGCTCGGGACCGAGCGCCGGCAGCGCCGTGAGATCGAATCAAGAAGAAAATGTGGCGATTAGTGTACAACCTCTTTGGTGGCGCAGATTAGGCCGCAGCTTCATCCGAGGAAATGGTGATGATGATGCTCTTCCGGTGGTGCAGGTGAAGACGGCGGTGTGGGAATGGAGGTGTAGCGAAAGACGAGGGGAACGTCGGGGCAGCTCCTTGGAGGTGGAGGATGGGGTGGCTGAACTGGCAGGACGATGAGATCGACAACGGATCCTCATCTGGTACGGTGGATGAGGGATGTCGAGGTGTTCCTGTGGACGACGTCATCGGGGAAGAGGCTCCGGCTGGGTGGTGGACGGAGCAGGGTGTGGGGTTTCGTCGCGGGTTTTCGCGGCCTCGATGTACGAATGGGTGGGCGGATGGGATGGTAGTGGGGAACCATGGCTTAGAGACGTGCTTGTCCGAAATGTGGGGTAAGTTACGAAAGTATCCCCCACCGATTTGAGGTGGTTCTTTCGGTTCAGGGGTACCACGGGCATTTCACGTGTCGGGATTTCACAGGAGGTGGGAGTTTTCGCGCGCGTTGTAATTTCGGAATAGCAAGGCGCGGGTTGAGATGGAGGGAGTTGTCGGAGCACAACGAGACAAAGATATATCTTAAATATTTCGGGCTAACAAGGCGCGGGTTGCAATTTCTGGACAAGCCTAACGTGTACTGTACCAAATCAATGCACACTACAAATGTCATTCAAAACTTTGAATTCATGTTATGTTCAATTAAAATATTTGGCTACGTGTATAATGCATGCAACCTACTACTCAAATGAACGTTTTAGTGCATTCCAAACGTATATACTACCGCTTCAATATGAACTAAATTTGAATATGATCTACAGTAATGATTGTTGTGAAGTCAAAGCATTTGAATTTGTTTCTCTGTTTTAATAAGATCTACAATCATCATTATTGTCAAGTTAAACCATCGTTTGTGTATTATCTTCACAGCACACCACATGATTAGTCTCGAGTTACATATGAACTATGTGTACTATATGAACTCGAACTAGATTTTTGAATCCACTTTATTTTGATTTCAAATCACATTACATTTCTAGCTCTAGCTAGATCTTCATAATCTAAACCATGTTTCATATGTATAATGTGTTTATCACATTATGTATGGTGCCCCGCCCCCTACGCCTACAAGTATTTAGATGTGAGTTGCAAACACCACATATTACCACAAATTCAAATAAAATGTGAGGATGTTCGATATATAGTATTGTTTAGATTGCTTGATATTTAGTTGTAAGCTGCAAACGCCGCACATTATCACAAACTCAAATAAAATGTGAGATTGTTTGATGTATAGTATGGTTTAGATTGTTCGGCATTTAGCTGTGAGTTGCAAACGCCATGCATTATCATATTATGGTATAACATGTGCACAGCACATGTATCACCGCTATATTCATGCATGCAATGTTTAAAACACTATGATCTCCTATTCAAATATATGAATCCACTTTCATATCAAATTATGATCTTTGTTAGTCTCTTACACCCACACAATCCTCTAACCTTGTAGCTACCACTAACTTTCTCTCGTGCATGCACACGCCCTCCTCGCCCTCCCCCTCCCTCGGCATTCTATCCACCGGGCACATTCATTTTTTTCTTTAGGTCGTTCTCCCAGAGTCTCCACAACTCCTTTCTGACACACACCGATCTATAAACCTCTCTAGCGATGCCTGCCTACAACATACACACACAGCTTCAATCTCCTCCTTTATGTGTCCTTGCCTCGTGTCTCTCATATGGTCAGACACACGTGTAAACCCTCGCCCCCCTTTTCATCGATCTCACAACCGCACACTCCTCCCCCTATCTAGCTAGTAGTTGGGCCTCTCGCACCACCTCCTAGCTCCATTCTCTCTGTCTATCCGTCTCGCTGGGCCTTATTTGCCTCTAACAAATGGACGTACACCGACCGATCTCTCGCTATACATATAGCCAGCTAGGTCCTTATAACTCGTTTTTACCCACACATCGATTGATCTACCTCATTGGTTGTGTCTCTCCCTTCCTCCGACAAACAACAATTGATCTACCGATCTAGTTAGGTTTGCTTACCAAACACATGGTTCCCCTTCATCATCCATGGATGCGTCCGGACAGATCTATCACGCACAGGCACACACAGAAACACATCCCCACTCTTATTGATAACATTGCAGTTCCACCCTCAGTTTGTCTAGTAGGCCTCTCCCAACATCTCCGAGAAGCAAATCCATCACCCATCCAGCACTCTACCCCTCTCCCTCTCCCTCCCTCTCTCTCTCTCTGTCCCATCATATTTCCCGTCCTTCAATTATGTATGGATGTCGACCGATCTCCCTCAAGACATAGTTGGGTCTCTCCTTCTCAACACATATACGAGTCGTTCTACCTCTATAGTTAGGCCTCTGCCAACCCCTCCCCCCACCCCCTCCCCCACCCCCACACACACCGATACATCAAGCGCTATAGTCATGTCTCCCTGCCACACACAAACTTGACATGTGCCCTCTAACGTTCCGGTAGGCCAGTCTCCCTATATCATTGACTTGCACACATACACACACACAATTTCGATGGCTCTCTTCATCGATCTCGCACCCACCCACTTGATCCTCTCTTTGACTCTATTGATAGCTATGACCCCTCCCTCTCTTCTCGTGGATTGCCCGACCCTCTATGTATGATATGGATAGGCCTCCATTTCACACAAATTGCATGCAAAATTTTGTTTGAGATGTCATGTACACATATTCCCACAAATAATTCATGAAATCAACCCCCCACCCCCACCCCCCACCACAAAACAAAAAACACTCAAAACGCGGTTTGTATCTCTCACACACACCCACGTAGGTGGGGGACGTGCACGAAGAGAAGAGGTGAATGCACGGCGCACGTACTCCCGTCTCTTTCCCAACCACACCCGCGCGGCTACACGGTGGAGCTCATTTCTGTACGAAAAAGGCAACCCACGTGGTAATTTGGCACATGTACTGGTTGTCCACTTGGTGGAGGGAGGATCGTCTACCATGAGTGAACAAACAAATTGCGACTTGACGCGTTATGTTAAATTAAAAAAAGAGGCAAACCATGTGGGGCCTACCTTAGAGGCAAGGCTCTATACACTGGAGTACTTTTGATGTGTCCCGTCAACTCGCAGAATGAGGAGAAGCTTGCTTAGTACGCCGTCTCCCCGCCCATGGGCGCGGTGGCTCGCAGGATGAGGTGAAGCCTGCTCCTCCCTCACCCATGCGCGCGGTGGCTCGTAGAACGAGGAGAAAAATTTACTACTCCCTCCGTTTACTCCTCGTCCCTACTACCTAGGTTATAATGATTATATCATATTGTTTGGAATATATATGTCCTTTAGTAGATTTCAATATGAACTACTAGTACATACTCCAAACACTGATGTATATAGACGTATTTTAGAGTGTACATTCACTCATTTTGCTCCGTATGTAGTAGCACTCTCCCTCGCCCCTCGACCCTCACCCACGTGGTGGACGTGAAGCAATTCATTCGGTCTCATATAGCCAGAACGATATATACTGCACTACCATTATTGCTTGACTTCTCGAAGAGGCGAAGAGCCAATTGCAAGGTTAATATTTTGGAGATGCCAAGCGCAAGGTTATAGGAGAATGAGTAGTAGGTGTCGCGTCATTTATAAATCATTTTTTTTCAGTGGCACGTACGCAAGATGATAGGTTCATATGGAGAGAAAAGGAAACCGCTCCACTATATACATAGTCAGGACGGCCCAGCCTACACGGTTGCTTGCTGGGGTTGCTCTCTTCACACTCTCTTGCACAAAACGACTGTGGCCACATCTCTAACATCCCGGCGGATCACGTCCGCTTGGGGAAGGGGTGGATGCTTAGTGTAGATGCGGTGGCCATCGCCGACGGTGAAAACCCACTGCCGGCACGTCTCGATCAGGGGTCCCCGAGGTTCTCTCTCACAAAGCCGGTGAGGTTGCCTTCGTCCCTTGCTCACTGTCGCGATGTGGGCAGTTGCCGCCTCCCGCCGCCCTCCTCAAGGTTGAGCTACGTCCCTCAGGTACAACTCCCTTTACAGTCGGCTTGCACCACTGCTCCAGCTACCCACATCACTCCCTATGGATATTTCTCTACTTCTTTGCCCCACACATACCTGATACCTCTACTGGCTTCTACGTACTGTATTTGTGATGAGTTTATGTCTCATCAAGTAGTCCTAGTAATCTTATTCTAATCATGCTTCTTCAATTTTTTTGCCACAGGGATGCTCATCTCGATTTTTGTGAAACTGCACAAAATGATCCGATGGTCAAAAGGTTGCAAACTTCATTTATTAGGAAGCTCGAACGTTGCCAGCAAATTGAAGCCTGGTCAGGGTTCACGGTTCAAGGGCTAGGGACTGCATGGATCGTTTTTTTTTCTTTAGCTGCCTCTATTCCAAAATAAGTGTCAACTTTAGTAGTAGTACAACTTTGTACTAAAGTTTGCACAAAGTTGAGACACTTATTTTGGAACGGAGGGAGTACATATTTGCTATGATCAGTCAATCATTGAGATGCAATAGCATGCATGTTAGTCTCCTTTGTATTTGATGAAATGTTGCAACGGGCAACCTTGGACGCAAGATACATGTAAGAGGAGCTGGAAGCTTCATAGCATTTTACAAATTTATCTCGCTGATAAATTACAGTACGTACTAGTACTATACTAGTACTTCCTCCGTTCCTAAATATAAGTCTTTGTAGAGATTTCACCATTAACCACATGCGGATGTATATAGATGCATTTTAAGTGTTGATACATTCATTTTGTTTAGTATGTAGTTCACCTAGTGGAATCTCTACAAAGACTTATCTACTAGTAATAGCTAGCCCCCACTACTAGGAATTCTCTATCCTCTCCTTGAGCCACATCATCAAAATTGACGTAGCCATTAGATGAAGTAAATCAGTCATAATAGCCGTCTGATCTAGACGTTGAGAGGCTCCACACTAAGCCACACGCAAGCATGCAGAAATACCGTGGCACATGCATGTGAGTGGGTTTTAAATCACATCAACATGTCTGCATGCAAGCATGCACCGGTAGCATGCATATAAGTGAGCTTTTAAGTCCCATTAACATGTCAAAAAGAAATATATAATCCTATTATGCGGTAGGAGTTGGCTGATCTTTTTTCCTTACGTGGGATGATCTAAATGATGATGGGAGTTTATTTAGTTTGGCTACCACATTTGGCATGCGGTTATAGATTTTTTTTAGTTCTATGAAATCGATAATTTTGCGCAAAGAGATATACCACTGTTCCGAGGCAACGCGCGGGGACTCATCTAGTAATATTTAGGAATGGAGGGAGTACTATGTAAAGAGTTAGGTGTCGCACGGTGATAGTGTGAGGTGGGCCATGTAATCACTGAGCCTACGTGTTTTCACTGCTCTTGCACTCCTCCGCTGTAAGAATGGAGAAATTTGTAATCTACTACCTCCTTTCGCCGAAAGCGTGGGACATCCAGCAGTCCTACCACCTCAGTAATAAAGACCAATGAGCCGTCAAATCACATAGACCCAGCAGTAAGTTGGATGGACGAAGCAACCATCACTCTTGCGCCAGTGAGAGGTCGTGTCCGCTCTGCCCGGGCATGAATGCGGCACTGATTCTTTGGAGCGGCGCTGACCGTTTCGGGCGGGAAGCGCGCGCGGGCGATGGAGGGGCTTTTGGTGGGCCAGGCTAGTCAGGAGCGTGCGTGGCAGCTGTCCGCATGTCCCTACCAGACACGCCCGGAAACGAGAGGATGCACCAACTCTCACGGCTAAAATCATACACTACACACCATATCTCTGTAGGAATAGGTCGATCTGTCGCACTCTCTAACACACACATGCTGTTAAACACACACACGCACATGCACGCACCTTGGTCCCGTTGCACCTTCTAACGTGACTTATTACACCTAGACGGAGGGAGTAGTAAGTATACGAGATACAGTGGCACACTGACTTAAGTCGAATACAAGTGCCCAAAATTTGTGTGCATGTTATAATAAGGATTCACTTAAAATAGTACGTGAGCGAACAGAGGGATCAATTGGACAGTGTTCCCAAGCAGTAGCGAGATGTGTGAGGTAGTAAGATACACCGCTGGCGCTTTTTTCTTATTAATTTGTTTGTTTCACCCTCTGACTGGTGGGACCCAATGTACTACATGGAGAGAGGTAAGGTGACTAAGGCTGCATTATTTCTGCACCACTGTGGATAGTCTTACCACCAAAGCCACATGACACGATTATGATTGAAATCATAATGACTCCCACACACACAAAAAATAAAAACACGGCATGCCTTTCACACGAATGCAGGAATGTATAAAAGGTTATTTTCCTCTCGTTGAACATAACGGGAGGGTTGTGTAGTTGGTTAGCCTATTCGCTCATCAAACTTGAGGTCTCGGGTTCGATAACTACACTTGAGCATAATTTTTGCCAGGAGGATTCTTTGACTAGTCAAAATGTTTTCTAGGGTTTGCACGCTTCACACTCTCTCTCCAGTATATATATACACGCTGGAGCCTCATCGCTTGTAGTTGCTCTCTTCACACTCTCTCGCCCTCTCCCGCTGGAGCCTCAGCGCTTGTAGTTGCTCTCTTCACACTCTCTCGCCCTCTCCAGATCTAAACAAGACTTCGTTGGCCTCTCTCTCCCCTCACTGCTGCTCAAAGAGCCGGCAGTATCCATCCGCTGGGAAGGGAAGGAGGCTTAACGCTATCGCCGTCGGCGAGGGAGAGAATCCACTACAGGCGCTGTTGTTCACTTGCCACCCAGCGGCGGCGCGGGAGGGCCTCCGACCCCTTCTTCTTCGCCGCCGTCCCGTCGCCCACCGAACCACGCCCCAAGAACCTTAAGGTATATTTTACTTACTCCACATGCATTGCTCTAGCTGCATGTATACCATGAATTTAGGATGTGGTTCAAAGAGGAAAGGAGTGGGGGAAAGTAGTGGGAAAAGTTGTATATAGTATAAATCTAGGACGTGGTTCAAAGAGGAAATGAAGGGGGAAAGTTGTATAACATGAATCTAGGACGTGGTTCAAAGAGGAAAGGAATGGGGGAAAGTAGTGGGGAAAGTTGTAGCATAAATCTAGGACGTGGTTCAAAGAGGAAAGGAAGGGGCGAAAGTACTAGTTCAAAAAGGAAAGGAAGGGACAAGGCTGTAGAGTTTGAGCAGGACTAGATTTGTTGCGCTCACATAGGGAAAGGTGTCTAAAGATAACAAAACTAGGACCAACACAGATATGCTCCTTGGTTGTTTGTTCTTTGTTGCAACAGACTGTGCATGACCACAGTACATCGGTAGATGCACATGGTGCTGGTGCGTCCACTGTCCCGTGCAACTCATTAGCTGTTGTTAATCTAAGGCCCTGTTTGGTTAAAAACTCCCTAGTCCCTACCTACTTGGTTCCAGGGACTAAACATCGACTAGAGGTTATTAAATGACATGATAAAAGACCATGTTACCCCTAGTAATGAACTAATAGAAACAAGGTGCGATGCGTGGCAGGGGCAACTGTTGGAAAAAGTCCCAAAAAGACTCCCTCGGGGTCTTCTTTCTTTAGTCCCAAATGCCCACTTTTAGTCCCGAAAAGTCCCTCCTGTTTGGTTTAGATGTGACTGACACGGAGTTTTTTTAGTCCCTACACCAAAATGTCCCTGTAAACAAACACCCTCTAATAATGCCGTTGGAAAATTAATGCAATGCCATAGTTAAAAGAAAATTACATGTTTAACGAATTTTATTGTTAATATAATCTCTATGTTAATATTAATCAATGCCATCATTTGAGAAATGCTACTGTCTTGCTTTCTTTCCCATTTAGATAAGGTAGATGCTTATTTTTGTTGGCTTCTGTGTCATCCACCGTTATTGACCACTAATTGTTTCCTTTGCACCTCTGTGTAAACAGGGTTATCTACTTCACCTCGTTGCCATTATGACCTTTTGTTGCACTGCACAAAACACTTTTGTTTTAAGAGTGTTTTGTGCAGTTCAACCAAAATGTCACACCGACAACATTGCTTGATTGCTTGATCTTAGTGGAACTGCACAAGAGGAGATCTTACTTCCTCTCCGTTAAGGCGAATTTGGTTCAGATCTTCTTCTTGTGAGTTGTTTGAATTCCGCATCATGAGAGGTCAGTACTAGCCTTCTTTCACATGATTCTGCAGTGTGCTTTCATATGTTGTGCTACTTGTACGATAATGTTGCTTGATTTTAGTGAACTGCACAAATGGAGACAAGACTTCCAATCTATATGTGCACCGTCATATCCCATTGAGGTAAGATAAGGACATTTCACAACTACTGGCCTGTATTTTGCCACTTTCATCAGAAAATTAAGTTTAGTACTATATTTGTGCTCCCTAATTGACATGCCAAATCTTACATTGAAGGCGAAGCTTGTCTGTTATTGAACCAAGTGATGAAGGGGAAGAACAAGCGGAAGAAAAACAACAATCAACTCCCGGTGCTGTAATGAAGCACTAGAACTGTGATGACACAAGTAATGATATAGTTTTGCATCTTAATTTATTGCTATGGCTGGAATGAGCAATTGTTTTGCCATTGACTTGATGCCATACGTAATTATCTCTACTTTTGCAAATAGGGATCTTCTTTGAAGATACCATATATTTTAGTGAAACTGCACAAGAAGATGTTGGAAACATTAAACTAATCGAGGAGTATATAGTAAGCATGGCCACCCCCGTAGATAGCAATAGATGGTTCCCGAGAAGTGCTTCATCTGTATGCTCTACACAATCAGCCTCCTGACAAATGTTGGTACTCACCCACTGATTTCATCCATATGATTGAGCTTTGTCATCTCTATTGGTGTTGTGCTACAGTTTAGATACTTTCATGAAAAAGTGGTATTGTCCTTGAGAAGTGCTTCATCTGTGCTGTTTTAAATATTTCCTTTCCTTTTTTGAGCAAACATGGATCATCTTCCTCTGAAGAAGAATATGGAGTACGTGAAGTGACTAGTTCCGATTATGCCAGGATGAAGAAGCCCTGTCTATGTTCTCATCAGAAGGAGCAGTTGGAGGATGGTTACATTACTCCCCACAAGACCAAACTAACTTCAGCTCAGAAGGACTGACAAATCTCCATTTTTTTGCTGTGATGCACGAGTACAATGTTGTTCTAGGATTCTTTCTGGTGAGTTCCATTTTTCTAAAAGTGTGCTCTACATGGACCATGTATGTGTCTGTTGAAACTGTCAATTCATAGTACAGTTTGCTTTATACTAATCACTTTTTTGTATTTGTGCAAATAGGGGTGCTCAGCTTGATTTCAACGAGAACTGCACAAAATGTTCATGAATACATCGAATCATTCATTTCCACCACAAGAAAGGAGGTGCCCATAAGTTCAAGGCGTTGAAACATATAAGGGCGAAATCATACAAGCTACGCGCGAATTTGGTTGATTTTGGTGGAACTGCACAAAAAGAACAGCTGGTTTATTTAGCACGAGGTGCCATGTTAATGTCCGAACTGATGCAAACCCTGTCCATTCCACAATCGTAGGCATTTGATATTTTTGAATGGGACAACTTTGTCAAATTTTTCTCATTGATTTTAGCAAGATATGCGTTTGATATTTTCGAATGGGACGCCCTTTGCTGTCAGCATCGACGATCAATTTTTTCTTTATTCTTTAGTTGTGAAGTAAATATTGCCTCTGACATGTGAGTCGCTGAGATGCATAATCATCAATTGTTTTGAATGTTCTCTATGAATTGCCAGGCCTGTGTGTCTGATTGCAATGTACAGAAACGCTAAAAAGCTGCTCAAACTCTTTGTACTCCTTCTGTTCCTTTTTACTTCGCACATTGTGAAAGTGCATACTTTTTTGTATAAGATTGGTTAAAGTAGAGATACTTTGACTGCAAACAAAACTTGTATGCAGACTAGAAAGGACCGGAGGGAGTACATATGAAACTGCTGCAAACATGGTGATCACCCTAGGAATAATGCTAGTATGTATTGTTTTGCATGTTCATCCAATGCCAGTGATACAGGAATTCGAACTAATCGAAATAAATTCATTCATACATGGTCGGATTTCATATAAACATGCCGGATTTCATTACATTTCATACATTCTTCAACTAAAAAGGGGTGTTTGTGGCTGCATGCATCTCCCAGATGCAGAGGCCGGGGGTCATCCTCCTTTTCTAAAAAAACTAAAAAGGGGTGCGCTGGAGGTATAATTAATTAACCGAAGCTACCCACCTGTGTCCCGCTGAGCCGAACAGAAGCTTCAGTGACTTAACTGCAGGTGCAGTTGCGTAACTGACATGTGGCCTGTTGGGCCCACGTGTCAGTCAGCCAACTGCACCAACAGTTAAGTAGAAGCAACGTTCTTCTCCAGCGCAGCTCTCCGACTCCATGTCGCCGCCAAGAAGCTAACCGGCCGTCAATGGTCGACCCGCCTAGCTTGGCTTCAACCGAAGGGTAGCAGCGGTGGCCCTACTTGGACCTGAGTGGCGGCGACCTACCATGTTCTACTCTTCCTCATTTTCTATGTGGCGCAGCCTCGTTGGCAGCGGGGCGGGGCCTCGGCGGAGCCGGCGATGTCCTCTATCTCGTTGCCGGCGGGCGGCGCCTCAGCGGAGCGGTGGAAATACTCCCCCACGTTGCCGGCAGGGTGGGGCCTCGGCTGAGCCGGCGATGTCCTCTGCCTCGTTGTTGGCGGGGCGGGGCCTCGGCGGAGCCGGTGGTGTCCTCTGCCTCGTTGTTGGCGCCGTGGGGCCTTGGCGGAGCAGGGCGTCATCGACGCCAGCGGAGCGGGGACTCGTCGGAGCCGGCATTGTCCTCTGCCTCGTCCTCGGTCTCGCCAAACAGCGCCTCGCCCGCTTCATTGCCCTCTTTGCTAGCCTCTTGTATGCGGCCGCAACCTCCGCCACCAGCATGCGGTACCGCCAGCGCTTGAGGCGCCCCTTGCGGGCGGAGTAGTACGAGTCGAGTAGCGCCTCCTGCTCCGCCCGCTCCGCGGCGATCTGCTCCTCCACCTGCAGGTGCTCCTGGAGAAGATGGTGGTTGTAGGCGGCGTCAGCCTGCGCCTCCCGGAGGTGCTCTTCACGCATCTGCCTCACCCTGTCCATATATTGGGAACGGGCCTTGCCGATGGTCATGGTGCAATACACCGGCGAGGATGGCACGGAGGAGGGGGTTGGCGCCGGATCGTCGACTACCATGTTCTCCATTGGGACGTTATCGTCCTCCGGCTGCCTGCCGGCCAGTCGGTCGGCAGCAATGGCTGGCATCTCCTTGTGGTCCGTCGTCCGCCCGTCCTGAAGAGCGCTGGAGCGCAAGGAAGCCATAGTTGGCAGTAGTGGTGTGGACTGGAGAAAGGGAACGGATTCGGATGACTGCGGCTATGGCCGGCGCAGTAGTTTATATAGCAATGGTGGGCGGGCGGAGGGACAGACGTGTGGCGCCAGAGTAGCCGCCTCGGCAACCACGTATCATTAATGTGTGCGGCAGATGGACGCATGGACGACACTTGTGTCGTTTGAAGGCGGATCAATCTCCTGCACCGGGAAGCAGGGCGGCCGGCGCTGACTGTTTCGGGCGGAAAGCGCGGGCGGGCGAGGAGATGACTTTACTTGGATAGGATGACAATGGGGACCCACCAGGTCCATAGACGTACGCAAGTGCCTCCTTATTATATATATATATATATATATATATATATATATATATATATATATATATATATATATTATATATATATATAACTATAATTTATTTTGCTTCCTCCTGGTTTCCTGACATCACGGTCTCACACCATTGTCAACCTATGTACTCCCTCCTTTCCGATTTATAGGGCTTATCTCAAAATTTTAGTTTTTCCATTTTATAAGGCTCAATTTGGTTGTTTTCCATCACATGTTCAGATTCCAAGGTGCATTAAATCATTGCATGCAAGTATTAAGAGAAAATTGACCAATGCATGTACTTTATGCATGCATGCATTGCAATTAATGCATTGATAAACAAAATTTTTTGAGGATAACAAGAGCACTAATTAGGTGCTTTTGCAAAACTACAAAAAATATTCCATCACTCGCCATCTACCTTGATTGGTGAGATTTTTGAAATGAGCATTATAAACCGGAAAGGAGGGAGTAGTCAATAAACGAGAGAATTGCACAAGAAGCGGCCGACAGCTGGGACCAAGCAGCTCGACCAGTATTTGTGTTTTTGAGGTGTGAGCACTGCAGAGTTTTTCGATGTTTACCCCAGATATTAATTTTTCTCCTCTGAACAACAACGAAAACATCGCTGTAGGTATTAACTGGGCGGTATTAACTGGGCGGGCTGTGGCCCGTCTAGCCCAGGCCAGATATCCAGCCCAGATATTAATTTTTTTCAAGCTGAAAATGGCTAGCCCAGCAATACTTTTTTTTGAGGAATACCCAGGCAAGGTCAAGTTGTTATTCTCCGCCCCGCTGGGCTGCAAATCTTTCCTAGGAGGGATGCCTTAGGCTTAACAAGAAAATGGGCTTTAAGAAATAGTAAATGGGATGTAATTATAAAAAATGGGTAGTAACCATAAAAAAATGCACCAAACAGTGATTACTTTATAAAATATTATTTTTGGAATATTGAAAATTTTAATTTCATTAATTGTTGCGAGCGCAATGTTTCGTTGGACTTTTACGAAATATAAATTTATATTGAAATTGTATTTAATCTGACTAGAAATTTTGGGATAAAAATATTCGGATCCCATCAAAATGTGGGAAATTTTATTGAATTCTGTTTTGAACGGTTGGTTGAAATGGGTTGTACTTTTAACAAACTATAAATGGACTGTAGTAAATTCCATTAGAATTCAAAAATGGGCTACATATTCTTACAAATCTCAAATGGGCTATAAGTTCTCTGCCACACACTTCTGGCCTTACTAAGTTGACGCATCCCTTAAAAAAACAGAGTTGACACGTATGCAAGGCTTTGTCAACTTATAGTCAATACACGGTTCTAGCAGCAGTGGCCGTTGGATGTCCATCCAACGGATGCCGTGCTTCTTCTTTAATCTCAGATATTCTAGCTTCACCCGCCCAAAAAATGATTCCTCCCCCTGACATCTGGGGCGCACCATTTCGGAAGCTGACCTGTGGGCCTACTAAGTTGACGTACCAAGGGCTTTGTCAACTTAGTCAATATAAACGATTCCAGCTGCAGTGACCGTACGATGTCCATCCAACGGTCGTCGTGCTTCTTCAACCTCTGGTCTTCTTGCTCCAGCCGCCCAAAGCAGCGCCGGTCGTGCCGCCTGCTCCTGCCTCCCGTGGCCGGCTGTGCTGCCGCAGAGGCCTCACCGCCCCCTACTACTCCCACCGCTGGCCAGGCCATCCCTCAACCCACCCACACCCCCTGTTATTCTACGGCGACGGCAGCACAGCCGAACCAGTGAACCCTCGTACTCCTCTCCGCGTGTGCATCCACTGCCGTGTCTTCCCCGGCTCCGCGTCGTCCCCTTCCTAGGCCTCACCGTCGTCCACCGCCGTGGTGCTCTCGGTGCGGCGTGTTCAACATGGTCAAGGAACGACTTCCATCGGACGTGGACTGTACGTGGAGAGGCTGACAGCTGGGTCCACGGCAGCCTCAAGGAAGTTCCTCCTTATTACGCGCAAAATAATTATTCCTCCACTTGACAGCGGGGACCCACCAGACGGACCATCGTATTTCGTGAAAAAAATGATTCGCCCCCTGACTGCTGGGACCCACGAGCTACATCTTCGCACGCAAGGAAGTGCATCCGAAAAAAAAAACGATTCGTCCCCCTGACTGCTG
>NC_041383.1:726243468-726248189 GCF_002162155.2 Triticum dicoccoides
CCCGACTATTGGGACCCACCAGCTACACCTCCGCACGCAAGGAAGTGCGTCCGGGCAAAAAAAATGATTCACCCCCCTGACTGCTGGGACCCAGCAGCTACACCTTCGCACGCAAGGAAGTGCGTTCGGGCAAAAAAAACGATTCGCCCCCCTGACTGTTGGGACCCAGCAGCTACACCTTCGCACGCAAGGAAGTGCGTCCGGGCAAAAAAAACAAGACGATTGCCCCCCTAACAGCTGGGACCCACCAGCTACATCTTCGCAGGCAAGGAAGTGCCTGACAGTCGGGACCCACCTGGTCGAAGCGTACGTAGAGTTGTCATCCTGGTCGCGAACATGTACGTACATACTGGTAGATGTAGAGGCGCGCATGTGTCGTAGTAGAGGCGCGCACGTGTCGTAGTAGAGGCGCGCACATGTCGTAGTAGAGGCACGCACGTAGCATGTACACGTACGTACAGCGGCCATGGTGCAAGAAAGAAAATACGGCCACGTATGTGTACATGCGAGCGGGGTCTCGAACGCCTAGTCGCGCATACGTACGGCGAGGGCTCGTGTTCATGGGGAGGCAACGGAATGCGTCGTGTTCATGGGGAGGCAACGGAATGTGTCGTATTCATGGGGAGGCAACAGAATGCGTCGTGTTCATGGGGAGGCAACGGAATGCGTCGTGTTCATCGGGAGGCAACGGAACGCGTGGGAGCCAACCGGCTTGGACGGAACAGATGATGGAAACGAGGCCTGGCGTACCGTAGAACGGAGGAAACGGTCTTGTGTTCGACCGCCCACGTTCGGAACGGAGTCCTGTGGATCGGGAGGGGTGTGGCGTAGCACAAAACGGAGGAAACGGACCTCCTACGGTCGAAACGGGGGTCCTGTTGATCGGGAGGGGTGTGGCATACCGCAAAACAGAGGAAACGGACCTCCTGCGGTCGAAACGGGGGTCATGTTCATCGGGAGGGGTGTGGAGTGTCGCAAAACGGAGGAAACGGACCTCCTACAGTCGAAACAGGGGTCCTGTTCATCGGGAGGGGTGTGGCGTACCGCAAAACGGGACTCCACGAGATACTGTTCATCTCCACCGTCGACCTCCTCCAGCCTCCACGGGCTACCGTCGACCTCCTCCAGCCTCCACGGGCTCCTGTTCATCCAGCCTCCACCGCGCGCTACTCCACCGGCTACTGTTCAACCAACCCACCACCGTCTACTGTTCATCTAGCCCTCCACCTTCTACTGTTCATCCAGCCCTCCACACCACGGGGTCCTGTTCAACCACCCCTCCACGGCCACCCCTCCACCGTCTACTGTTCATCCAGCCATCCACACCACGGGGTCCTGTTCATCCAGAGGCAACGCCACCGCTCACTGTTCATCCAACCCCCCTCCCCCCCGGCAACGCTCACTGTTCATCCAATCGATCGGCTTCAGTTAGCAGCAGTAGCGAAGGAATCGCTCCATCGGGTTCAGTTAACAGCCATCGATCGACCGCTGGGTTCAGTAACGCGTAGCCTGCAGTGCAATCGCTCGGGTTCAGTTAGAGCCCAACGCCTCGCTCTGGTTCAGTTAGAACCAACGCCTCGCACACACGCGCGTACGTGTACGAGAGAAACTCGCATCACTCGGCCCCCGACCTCCCACCGTAACCGGCAACTCCCCGAAATTTTCCTACCCCTCGCTTCTACCACGGTTTTTTCCATCATGGAAGGCCCAAAGAATGTCATGCAGCTGCATCTCCGGCCCGCCCAGGACGAAAAGCCCATTTTCTGTCATGATTTTTTGTCATAGAAGTAGGAGCCCATCACATCGATGATGATACCGGGTTCTGTCACAATTATCGTCATAGAAGTGTCATATGTATGACAGAAAAAAAATTCGTTCGGCCCAAAATGTCACGGATGTGTCTTTTTTTTGTAGTGCTCTTGGGGCATCTAGTCCGGGGGAAACCCTAGATCTGGGTCTCCCGGATTGAATGATGACAGAGGCTTTGGTGCCGTTCTCCCTCCTAGGGGCATTGTTTTGGAGCGAATATTGACTAGAGGGGCCAAAAGCTGGAGAGGTATTACATATACTGCATCGAAGACGACGGGTCTCGGCAGCCTGGCGCAGTGGAGTCTCAGTGTTGGATACGGGCTAATGTACGCGTGCAGGTTGGTGGCATTGTCTGGCGTCGTGGTGATGTCGACGATAGTTGGGTCTCACAAGGTCAATGCGATGATCCCTCCTGAAGATGGGACATCGAAAGATGGCGGAGGCGGATCTTAGAGCATGTGCATGTGATGCGCGTTGTGGGTCGCCTAGACCGGTTGGTGCTCTCGGCTCTTCGATGGTCGGCTTCTTGAGGGCACTAGATTATATTGTGTGTGTTGGTGTGGTCATGGCACATCATCATACTTGTATGAGTAGCGACTTTGTTCGTCGGGAAGGTGACTTTGGGTTGATCTTTGTATTTATTTGGTGAGACTCGGTTAAAAATCATAATAAAGATGGTTGTGTGCATCGCTCGATGAAGGCCAGGGCTATCCTCCTTCTCGAAAAAAACAAAAACTCACTAGCATTAACTCTTATGACCGGTTTGGTCTATACTAGGAAGAGTCCCACCGGGCATTAGTATTAGGGGTTTGACCCACAAGTTATCTTAGGCAAGTTATTTTAGGCAAGTTATCTTAGGCTAAAGTTATAAATACTAGTTGTAAGACATCGTTTGAGATCAAGCAATAAAGATATCATAATCTTCTGTTGCTCGGCTCCACAAGGAGCCGGAACCCTAGCCGCCGCCGCACCTAACCCTAGCCGTGACGGCGCCTCATCGCCGGCGCGCCCGCTCCAGCCCTCGTCTCCCTCCTCCCTGCCCATACAATCTACGCCAAAGGCCTGGTAGGAACCCTAGTCCTACCAATTTGGTATTAGCTAGCTTCGGTTCGATCATGTCTTCACCGCCGCCAAGCCCGTCTCTTCCGCTGCCGGTCACCTCGTCGCCTACGGCGACCACCACGACCGTCGCCTCGCTCCTGCCCGCGCCGGGATCCTCCGTCGCGCCCGCCCCCACTGTTTTCACCCCGGAGGAGGTGTTCGGGGTGCTGCGGGACCTAACCCAGGCGGTCCAAGAGATCCACATGTTCTTGGCCGGGTCCTACGGGCCGCCCCTGGCTGCGCCGCCCATCGTCGCCCCCGCGCCGCCGTGGCTGCCGTGGCAGCCGCCGCACTAGGCGGCCTTCGCCGGGCCGCTGCAGCTGCCATCCATCACCACCACCGCCCAGCCCTGGCTGCAGTGGCAGCCGTTGCCGCTGCCCAGCGCGACACCGCAGCAGCCACCGCCGGTCAGCTCCGCCGCCCAGTATGGGATGCCCTATGACGGGACTGCGACGACCTTGTTCCCATCAGCGTCGCCGCCATCCCAGGGCGTCCACATCCAGCAGATCAAGTCCCCGTCGCCGCAGTCACCGCTTCCGTCTTGGACCGCTACCCGCCACGTATCGGCGGCGGTGAGGCTGCAGGCTGCTGCGCGCGGCCTCCTAGCGCGTCGGCGTGTGCGAGAGATGCGTGGTCTGCAGCTGCCGCTCCTCCAAGTTGCCCTTCGCTGCGCAAAGGACCTCGATCTCGTCCGCTGCGTCGGGGATCTTGGGCATGCGGTTTCCCCCACGGGCGGCGGGCATGCTGTTTTCCCTGTGGGCAGCGACCTCAAAGTCTGCGACATCAGCGTTTGGGGTGGCGCACCCCTCCTCGACATTCTTCATCGCAAGCCCTCCACTCTTCCCTGTGCAGTGCAAACCAACAGCCATACACATGCACTTCTTTTGTCCAGGTGGTGTCCATGGGATCCAGGTGGCTGTACACGTGCACGTCCAAAATAAAGCGTCCCAGTCTATTTTAGTTTGAGAGTAATAACACAAGCCGAGATGTAAAAGGCTTATTTTTAGGTGTTAGGTTTGTGTTGCGTCGAGTCATGGTTATAAGTTGGTTAGGCTGCAGCTCGAGGACAAGCTGCATGTCCAGGTAGGGTGTAGTGTTAGAGTACGTAATGGGCCTGGGCTGGCGGTATAGCCCGTTAGTCTTAGGGTTAATTAGAGATAAGGGTCGCTTTCTTAGGGGTCAAGTAAGCCTTGCTTGGGAGTCAAGTAAACCTCTCTATATAAAGAGAGGAGATGTATCAATCTAATCAAGTAAGAATTAAGAAGGAAATCTCTTCCCTCTTGCATGGCCGTGGGCAAAAAGGCCCCCGGCTGGCCCTCTCGCACCCTACTTTTAGCAGCGCCATAACATTAACACTCTTCCCGTTCACTGTACAATGCTCCTCGGATTGCTCACACGAACAATGTGTATTGGTCTGGTTCAGGAATCACTTCACTGTGTCCCTTATGTTTGAAGAGCCTCTATTGTTTTGGCATCTATTCTTTCATACCAACAGACATGTCTCTGTCACCTTGTGTAGAGTAAAACTACTCCAAAGCCCAAAGCAACGAACAAACAACAAAGATCACGACGAACTCTTATTCATATTTCTTCAAACAAATGAATGATTTCAATCCTTCCATTCCCACGAGCCTATTGGCATCCAATGTTGTTTACGGAAACTAAAACATTTGACGAATTTGGTTTGTGTGCACAAATGTGCAATTGTTGCCGCAGATGTGGTGATGTTGATCTGTATGAAGTAACCGTTAACGAATTAGTGGCTCGCCAAGTGGAGCCAGCTGGGCTGGGCTAGTCAGCGCCACACATTT
>NC_041383.1:726248270-726288453 GCF_002162155.2 Triticum dicoccoides
ATCAACCCGCACTACACCTCGCGTCAGTGACCTGCAGTGCTACCTCCTGTTGAAACCAGGTGCGACTGTCGGTCAGTCCATGCATGCTTGGTGACCAGCCGAGTTTCTTTTCTTCGGATTAGCGAAAAGGTTCGCCCAGCCAAAGAAGCAGCCAAGGTAATTAGAGAGATGACATATGCCGGCGAATGCAACAATGAAAGAACTTATGAGTTGGTTCCTTGAGGAAGAACCAAATTAAGGACGGCCAGGGGTGACGATGACGCTGATAGTTATGCATGTGCATAACTTTCTAATTTTTGTAGCATTTTCGGATCATGCCCGGTGCTGATAATTATGCATGTGCCTAAACTGGTTAATTATTTATTTAGCACATTGTAAGCAAAGTAAAGCAAACTTGGTAGTTTTTCCAAGCACCTACACAGTATGTAATTTTTTTTCTTTTACTGAAAAGGGGATGGCCCCGGCTGATAATGCACACAAGCATTTTATTAAACTTAGTAACCGAGTACCAGCCATTTTATCGCATGATGCACTGTACGCACTCTTGTATGGCAGGGCTGTGGGAAAATGTTAATGCACGGCTATGAAAACCCACTTTCTCAGATATTAAATTAACCATTATTCATTTTTATTCTTGACCTTGCCAGTCCTGGGAATAAAAAGAACTAGCCGGGTTGTTAAAATAGTAATGTGTATGTGACTTCCTAGAAAAAAGAATGCGCCTTTTTGGGAACACATGTACGTGTGAAGAAAAAAATGCACAAATAATTTCTGACATCGTTGCTATTTTTTGTCCTGGATTCTTTAGTTTGACGTATTGTTCTTAACTTTCCAACTTAGGAATACCATGCCTGTCACAAAAGCATACGCCTCATCTAGGATTGATTCTCATCCATTCGTCCTTAGACAATTGAAATAGGTTTTTGGTTAACTTTACACATTTATGTAAGCTCTATTTAGAACACAAAATGAAACGGATGGAAATAAATAAGGAGACCACATGCTCTCTTCTGTTTGCGTTGTCCATGTCTTCTACGACATTGTTCCAACAAGGCGATATTAGTAGAGAATAAATGAATCAAACTCTTATGACTCTCTCGAGTGCCTCTAGATCTTTGAAGAGTTAGCTCTTGATTTAACAACACTGTTTTAGGACATTTTTTGCGCACGCTTGTCCAGAATAATAATGACTATGTTTTTTGTTATTGGGCTCCTGACCGCCGTGCTGTTATTGGATTACATTCATATTATTGGCCTCAGATAAAAAAACATTGTAGTCCCATGACTAAATAGTCCCACCTCGAGTTCTCATATCGAATCTAAACAATTTATATACATTCAAAAGTTGCTTGAATATCAACTAGGAGACTCAGGAGTCAACGAACAGAGATTAGAATGGATCTCTAAAGAATACTTGAAGGAATTAGCTCCCATGCATGGTAGAAAAAGGAGAAAGTCGCACCATCGGACCCATAATTAACGAGGAAAGTTTGGCGGGACGGCGTCCTGAAGCAGATCCCGCGCAGCCTCCCAGTCCGTGTCCTCGTCGCTGGTTTCAACGGGAGTTAGCACTGCAGGTCACTGACGCAAACGAGGTGTAGTGCGGGTTGATTAGGGCTTAAGGCAGGGGGATTGCAAAAATGTGCGGCACTGACCAGCCCAGCCCAGCTGGCTTCACTTGGCGAGCTGTGATTCGCACAGGACCAAACTTGCACCTCCATGACAAGTTCAAGGACTAAATAATCCGCTTTTTCAAGTTTGAGGACCAAATCATCACCTCCATAACAAGTTCAGGGACCTGCAGTGCTATTACCTCTTTCATCTTCTCCAGTAGTCAGATCTTCTCCATGAGTGGGGTCAGCTCTAGTTCCTCTTCCTCAGTCTCAACAACTTCACCATTTTCATTTCCATGGAGGACAGAAAACTCGATGACACCTGACGACCCTGGTTCCACATGTCCCGCGGAACCTCCATCCGCAAGCAGCATCTCCGCGGGAAGGATGGTCGAGCTCTGGTCGCTCCGAGGCACCAGGAACAGGAACGCCAGCGGGAGCAGCCGCATGGCGTTCCTCGCCAGCACGGCCACCCAGAGGTTCCCGAACTCGGTCCGCGACACGCCCAGCGCGTGCAGCAGGAGGCCGCCCCACCAGGCGGACATGAGCAGGCCGAGGTTCTGGATGGACATGAGCAGCGCGAAGAAGGTGCCCTCGATGCCCACGGGGCAGAGCTTGGAGCAGAGCACGAGGAGCGGCAGCCATTTCAGCTGGCCGATCAGCTGGGAGACGCTGTTGTCCATCACAGCGAAGAGGTAGTCCGCCATGCCGATCCTCAGGTTCAGCCTGGTGACCAGCACCAGGTCGATCATCCCGGACAGGCAGGCCAGCAGCTGGCCCCATAGGAGCAGGCCGCGGAACGGGTAGTCCTTGAGCATGTTCTGGTAGAGCAGGACGCCGAGCAGCGAGCCCACTGAGCCTATCGAGTAGATGAGACCAATGAATCCCTACAGAAAAATGGCAGGTCCCATCTCATCCATCAGTTCTTCTCGATCTTTGTCGTGTGTTTTAGTCTATGTAATTCTAGCTTCTAGCATGCATCTGAAGAACATTTTTTAGCAGAAACTACCTCGGAAAATGCGAGTCCGGTGCTCGAATCTGTGTACCAGTAGAACAGCCCTCCTTGGATGTCCGGGCTTAGCACGAACATTAAGAACATGTAAACGCACGGCCTCCAGACTTGCGGGCACTTCAATGTTGACCACATTGATTCAACTGCTTCGTAGAACTTCTTGTGAACCTGAATATATTGCAGTTAACAACCTTGAGAGTGAAGCATGTTCATAACTGTATTTAATTGGCAGCTTCTGAAGCTCGAGCTCACCTGGTTGTACTCGAAATCCTTGGCCCGCTCCTCCTTGACAAGAATCCCGGCCGAAAATACGAGCACGGAGGGGATGCTCAGCAAGCCAAGAGCCCCCTGAAAAGATCAAATGGACATGGCAAGAACATTGGAATCTGTATGTTGAATGTCTACCAATACCATCCATCTTCTCTCAGGAAATGTTCAGTTCAGACTTCAGACCTGGGAACCTATTGCGTGAACGACGAGGCCGCTGATGGAGTACCCCACCAATGCGCCGGCGGAGGAGCAATACCCGCACATGCTCTGCATGTCGGCGGCGAGCGGAGGGTGGCTTATGCTGTTCTGCGCGACCATGGCGTCCACCACCACGTCGGCTATGGCGGCGCCCGCGGCCTGCGTCGTGAACGCCACCAATGCCGGTGCGATCGCCGGCGTGCGGCGCAGAGCAAGCGTGAGCATGGACGACACGCCCATGACGCCTTTACATAGTTGGTTACAATACATGGATCAAGACAGCAGCTTAAGAAGGCGAGCAGATTCAGAACGACGTTGACCGTAGCAAGCAAAGCATTGGCTCACCTGCGAGGAGGAGGTACGGGCGGCGGCGGTAGCCGGCGACGGGGACGACGTCGGTGAAGAGGCCCCACAGGGGCTTGACGACCCAGGGCACGTTGACGACGCCCTGGTAGAACTGCGAGGCGGCCGGCTGCACGCGCTGCACGTCCTTCCAGTAGTACCCCGCGGCGACGCTGCCGAATGAGGAGCCGACGCCCTGGCAGGCGCCGTAGACGGCGACGACGGCGAGCACGAAGCTCCAATGCAGCTCGCGGGACAGACGACCGAGCCAGCCGCAGGGGAGGGTGCCATTGGGAGCGATGCAGCCGCCATTGCCGCCTCCGTGTCCGGGATCTGGGGCGGCCTTGAGATTTCCATCTCCGTGCGGTGTTTCTTGGAGCTGCTCCATCCGAACAGAGTGATTCCTTTCCTGTGTGGTTTCTTGGAATCTATGGAGAAACCACCATGATTTGCACCGAAAGAATGAAGGTCCCGGCCATTGCTTGCTCAGAGAGGATGCACAGGTACAATGCACGGATCAGGATGGCGTTTCTTGATCTGTGCTCAGTGTTTGACTTCATTTGTCTTAATACAAAAGCTTTAGGTGGTGGAAGTATAGAATATGCATCAGCTGGTTCAGGCTTCGACGTCGTCACGTGTACTACTGTTTTTTAGAGAAAGATGACGTGTACTGTTACAATTGTCTTCATCACCTACAGAGCATTTTTTTTAATCCAACCGCTGCATGCGATTTATAATTAGGAGAGAATATGATATACAATGTCAAAGAAAGGACTACACAAACATAGTCGGAACATACTATCAATTTCTACCCATCGATAACTCCTGCCCAGGGCGACCTGAGGGCGACTCCCTCAAACCCTAGGCTGCGTCGCCCTTCATCCCTTCCCCACCCGCCGCCGCCGCCGCCGGAAGATGCCGTCGGGCGAAGCCCATGTGGCCGACGACGGCAACGGAGCTCTCTCTCACGGATGCTGCTTCGGTGCCTTAATTGCACCTGCAGTTGGGTCAGTGACATGTGGGTCAGCCATCTATTAGTTTCACAATGTCCATGTCACTGACCCAACTGCAGGTGTAGTTACGTCACTGAAGCTCAGTCGCTTTCTCACCCCCCCCCTCCCGCGTGCTCTGCGGGCGGTAGGGTCTGGTGGCAGCCAGCGGTGTCCCGGGCCATGCACATCTAGGCGTCCGATGGCGGGGCTCGGGGAATGGTGGTGGGCTGCGGGGGTCCAGCTTCGTCTTGCGGCGGCGTTCTTCAGCCAGTTGGTGGAGACTTAGTCGGGCCTGACCTTCTTGCCCTCCAAGGCAAGGGCGGCGACAACATAGATCGCATCTACCTCTTTTTAAACCCTAGCCTCCACCATCTAGGGCGTGTTTGGTTGCCCGCATTGGGCCCAACCAGGCCCGCGCGGGAAGAAAGAGGCCTGCTTGGTTGCCCGTTTTTACTGTTGGGCCTGCATCGCACGCTTCTTAAAACGGCCCAGAGCCTGATTCGTTGGAAACGCTCGAATCGGCAGTTTCTCGCGAGCCAGGCCGAGGCGAGCGCTAGCGAACGGGCCTTGTACAAGTGGAGACGGGAGAGATGCGAGGTGATTGCATAAGGTTTCTTTAACCTCCACTAAGCTTCTATCTAATCTCCTCTCTCTAATCTACACAACGGTGTTTCGATTCGAGGTAAGCTCTACACGAAAAAGATGCACCTCGATGCTACGGTTCCATTCAGGCGATCAGTTTGTAATTTCGTCGGCCGTAAGTTCTTAATCTCGTGTTCCCGTTTGAAGCTATTCTGGACGAATTTTGTCAGATTCGTCGCACACGATCGATCATTTGAAATTTCCTTTGACCAGCAGCCTAATCTTGCAGTCCCTCACAACATTCGTGTTGTAAGTGTTTGGTTTCGACGATCGTAGCTTCATCTCTCTTTGAACAGCAGTCTACTGCACTGACGCTGCCATGTAGAGCTCCTCTGTCCTCTACTCAGAGCTCTCCTATTCGTTCCTCTCGATGCCGAAACCCTTCCCCTTGATCTCCTTGCCCACGTCCTACTACACTAGAGTCGTTTCCGGCTTCGCTCATCTCGGCCTACTCTCTGTCGTCGTCCTACTGCACTGACGCTGCAATGACGCGTACACTGCTTTCTTGTGTCCTATGCCTTCGTGCACACTGTAGTTTGCCGCACCACCAATGGGGTCGATCATCTTGGCCTCCTCTCTCTCGCCCTACTACACTGGAGTCGTTTTCGGCGTCGATCATCTCAGCCTCCTCTCTCGTCCACTGCACTAACAATACCATGGCGCGAGCACTGCATACTCATCCTCTGTCCACTGTCTTTGCGCGAGCACCGCAACTAGTTCGCCGACGGTGTCGCTCGCCGTGCCGCCAACGGGGTCGCTCGTCCACGACTCCATGCTCGTCATGTCGGACACGGCGCCACGGCCACTATCCACCGCACACTGCATTTCTTCTCCCCCATCCTCTGCTAGCTCTTAACCATGTGTGCTAAGTGCAAGTGCTAGCTCTTAATCATACCCCATGCGGGCAACCAAACAGCGTGTAGTTGCATGCGCCAAGACAATGTAGGCAACCAAACAACATGCCAAAGTTGATCCCCTAATGCAGGAAGTCCATATGCAGACAACCAAACAACTCGCAGATGTCGCATATGAGGCTGTTTTTTCAGAGCCAGACTGAGTGGAGAAGGGTATGCAATGCAGGTACTGTAGCACATGGCAACCAAACACGCCCCTATATAAGGGGATGCTAGGGGAGGGGGCTCGCATAAATTATCTATTATTAGATGGAAACTCCCGGTAGCAATCTCATACACCATTATGACCCCTTGCACGAGGTATTCTTCACCATGAATAATCAAAACAAGTAGGATGTAGGGCATTATAATCAAAACAAGTACTACCTCCGTCTTGGTGAATAAGTCATTCGCGTAGTTCTAGGTCGACAATTTAACTATCTAAATATGTATTATATGTGACAAAAAATATATATTTAGAAACTACATTCGTGTAGAAATCTAGTGATATACTTTTCATGACATATAACACATATTTAATTGCTCAAATCGATGATCTAGAACTACGCGAATGACTTATTCACCTAGACGGAGGTAGTAGGATGTAGCGTATTTATTCTTAGATTGGGTCCTCCTCGCGCATGATGGCGGGTCTCCTGTGCTTCTTGTGGGCAACTAGTTGGCGGTATTAGCGTTTTCGACTAGTTTTGTCATTTTTCCTTTTGATCAGTTTTTGAGGGTTTTTTCAATACCTTGTATCATGTGGTTGTTTATGCCTTTATTTATAAAGGGGTGAAAGCTTGTTTCGAGATTCGCCACACCGGTCATGAAAATTCACCCCATGTTGAATGGCGGCGGCGATGGCTTTGCAGATATAGGTTCCTTGGGATTGACAGGTGGCCGATTGAGGAGAAAGAACACCTCGAAATGGAGAACACGGTTGGGTCGAACACAAGATACGCGCGGGAGCCGATGTCCACCTGGACTCCACGCCATCCATTGCTAGAACTTGTGTAGACCACTACATCGCCAGCTTGTAGACAAAGCACGTGTCATCGTCGGACGTGCAAAGGAGGAGGCCGTTGCAGTAGTCGATGAGTGCACCAGGACGACGCGGAGGGAGACGAGTGTCGATGTCGGCATGTACCCGCAGGAGAAGAAACACGTATGGCTCCAGCCGTCATGGGTCCTATTATCCTGTAGTTGATGAACACACCGTGCGACGCCTTCGGCATGAGGCACGAGAGGACCAGCCTATGGCCGTCACACCAGTCCCTGCATACGCGCCTACATGCCACGAGGAGTGAAGTCTGATTTAAACTCTGAGGTTGTAGAGCTTGTCGAAGATAAACCTCCACCTCCTAATCCCTGAAGTTTGTACCCTGTCCCATGAAATCCCGGTCATTTGTAACCTTAAGATCGTATCCAAACGGTGGGATTCGAACGTGCCCTGGAATGGCCGGGATGGATGGGTTAAGCAGCAAGTGTGTGTGAGGCCCACCTATCAGTGGGAGAAAGAAATTGCAAGCAAAGTAAAAATGCGGGACAAAATTACTGTTATGACCTAAAAGGCTAACAAAATCCCGATTTGACCTCGCTTTGAAAAAAAAATCGTTTCTGACCTCTTTGGGTGACGCCAACATCCCCGGCGTCTGGGTTGCGAAGCAGACGCCACGAACCCTGGCATCTGGCCCCTGGCCCGCACTGCCCGCCTGCCCGTTGACCTGCTGACGTGGCAAAGGGGCCAGACTCCAAGGACCCTGGCGTCTGGCCCCGGTAGGTTTACAACACGCGCGGGCCCAGCCCACCCATCCCCAACCTCTCCCTGGCGGCGGCCGAACGCAAGAACAGAGGCTACTTTCTCTCGCCCCTCTTCTCCCTCACACCAAATCCCCCCTTGATCTACTCCATCCTCCACCCAAATTTGTGGATCTGAGGCCCCCAAGCATCCTTGAGGTATTCTCCCCCATTTCCTCCAATTTGTTTTGATTAGAACATCTCTTTTTGGTTGCATTATTCATCATTGGGAGATGTTAGATGAGTGCTTGTTGTTTTTTTTAGTAAATTTTGTGTAGTTGTTAGATGGTATAGTTGATTTGTAGATAGTAGCTGATGTGTTGTTGAATATGTATGCAATTTGAAATTGTTTGGTTCATATGTAGATTATTCTATTGGCTTTTTTTTGCAAAAGAGATGATGAAATTGATGGTTGTATGTGACATGATTTGTTCCACAGATTGGGTTGTATAAATTAGATGTTATGTATTTGCATATGTTTTGAATATGAGTGTTTTAAGGGAGAGAGAGAGATGTTGCATATGATAAAATTGTGCATATGGTTATGTGACACCATATTGTTTGAGAATTTTATTTGATTGAAAGATGATGTGCGTATATTTGAGAAGATGATGTATGCATGTGCTAGTAAATTAGCTATATGTTGAATATATAGATGGCATAATATTTGTTCAATAGAATGGCCGATGATGATTATGAATTTTATTTGATGGTGAAATTTGGTACTCTAGATGATATGTGTGCATATGTAGAAGAAAGAAATGATGTGGTTATGTGTGAGAAGAATGGTGTTTTTATATGGCATAACTTGAAGAAGGAAATAGTATTGTTTGATATTGTTAATGTATTCACAGATGTTTGTGATTTTTTTTGTAGGATGGCGGATGATGATGGACCTTGGTATGACGGATTAATCGATGAGTGGGATAAGGAGCATCGTGCTCGTGCCATTGAGAAGGGAGATGTAAGAAGCTAGACTTATCAATTTTTGTTGTTTCTCATTTGTGTTCTTGTATTGATTAAAACATCACTTTATTTGCAGCTTGTAGTTGCTATGCGCATGAGGGGTCATTCCGCTGATGACTTTACTTACGACCCGCGGTACGAGCCTTACGTTCGGAGATTGGGTCTTCTCCCATTCGTGTTGCAGTTTAAGCGACGCGCTCCGCTGGTGAACCACGCGGCGCTGACCGCACTTGTGGATCGTTGGAGGCCGGAGACTCACTCGTTCCACCTTCCATGTGGGGAGATGACGATGACCCTACAGGACATGGCTATGATAAATGGCCTTCCTATCAACGGACAAGCTGTTACCGGTCGTGTGAGCGTTGGTAATTGGCGAGAATGGACTGGCATTTTAATTGGTGTTGAGCCCGATGGCCCTCAGGAAGGTAAGGCCAATACCGCAAGAGTGAGGCATTCCTGGCTAAAACTGATCAGAGGAAACACCAATCCGTGCCCTCAGGGTGCCAATGATGTGGTTGTGCAGCAGTATGTACTAACCAAGGTAGTCTTCTCAGATGCAACCGGGAACTCAACCCTCTGGATGTTCTTGGAGCTACTCAATAACTGGGATACCCAGTATAGCTGGGGTTCGGCCGCACTAGCATATTTGTATCGTCAGGTAAGAGATATTTGCAACCATTTATCTTGCATTTGTCATGCGCCTCCATATCTAACATGTTTGTTTGATTGCAGCTTGACTTGGCGTGTCGGAGGAAGGGAGATACATCCTCATTGTCTGGGTTTGTTTGGAGTCTATCCGTGTGGATGTGGGAGCGGATCCCGGTTGGACGGCCCGATTTCAAGAACCCCCTCATGGCAAACCCACGGGGTAATCATGACGGGTTGCATGATGATGATCCATATCGGCGCCCTACGCTTGCTTACTATTGGGAACAAGTGACAGTCTACACAGGAAGCTCGCATGTGCGATACAAGTGCTATATGAACGAGCTGGACACCTTGACTGCTGAGCAGGTTTTGAGAAGTTCGATGAGATAAAATTTAGTCAAGAATGAAACTTATGTAGCTAACAATGTATCTATTTGTTTTGCAGGTATATTGGTTGCCTTATGTGGAAGATCGTGCCTTTGATCTTAATGAGATGTGCACGCGTGATAGCCATCTTTGGTGGGCGAGGTGCCCAATGATATGCTTCTTCGCAGTCGAGTGGCACTTTGTAGACCGTGTGGCAAGACAATTTGGAAGAAGACAAGGTATTCCAATTGAGGAGAGCAAGGAGGAAATGCTATCTCTGCATCGGTAAGCAAGCATGCCTTGAGTATGTAGTAGAGCATTGAATAAGTCAATGTTTGCTAATGCTTTGTCCCGTGCATCATTTGTAGGTTCGATCGAAGGAACAATCAGGATATATCGGATTGGGCAAACAAACACCGTGCGTGGATAGAAATTTGGAATCAAAGAGACACGTTAGTGCAATCAGAGAATAGACCTCACAATCAGTTAGCATATCAGAAGTACCAAGTGTGGTATGCGGATCGTTACCAGTTAAAGCTGAAGCCTGGTTGGACTCATGAGGAGTGGTCGGAGTTGGTGTCTGAAGACCCGGAGACTGCACAAGGTTATCAAACCTTCAACATGGCTGTGAGAGACACTAGAGGGGCTCACGTTGACTACGCACCGATGCATCATGAAATGGTAGTCTGTTTGACCTATTCTAACATACTTGCATCATGTTGTCTTCTTTCAAATACATAAGTTTGGTGTGTTCATGAATTGCAGGGCAGAGAGTTGCTTCTGTGCGTCAACGATGCCAATGTTGCACCGAGTCATCCACCTGGTGGTGCATTATCTGAGAGGACTCTTAGGAGCACGATGGAGGTGTGATCAATATATTATAAAAGTTTCTTTTCGCGGATTATTTATGTGCATCTCATATCATAGCATATTTTGTCTTATTGCAGAAGTTCAAGAAGCGGTTTCATAAGATGGCAGCAATGCTTTCTTGCCATGGTGCTCAGTCCAGTGACGTGTATGCACCTGGTAGCCGCGCCGCCACAGCTAATAGACGGCGTTATCTACAAAGCAATGAGGACATGGAGGAGGAATTCCATGAAGAGGAGCCATCACATCAAGAGGAGCCAACACATCATGAGGAGCATGAGTATGATGCAACACATGAAGAGGATCATGAGTATGATGTTGATGCTCCACAACCATCACAGGCTACACAACCAACACAATGCAATGCTCCACAACCATCTAGGAAAGGCAAAGCCATAGCTAAGAGACCAGGCAAGAAAGGTAGAAAGAAGACATGGAACACACAATTCCATAGTCCGGAGTATCCTCATAAGCTTATCCCAATAGGAATGCAAAGATATAAGGCCAACACTGAGGTGGAGAAGGAGGCATACAACGAAGAGGAGGAGGAGGAGACTAGCGAAGAGGAGGAGCCTACACTTGCAACCATGGTGAAGAGAGGAAGGAGGAAGTGAGCTTCTTGTTCCGGTTTGGCCCGCTCCAGCGAGGGAGAGGCGATGACGGTGGTGCACATTTGGTGTCTTATGGGCTATCTTCTGTGTTCTATGAACCTGTCATATTATTATGAATTCTGTGAACCTGTGTATGCAAGAAGTGAGCTTGTTGTAGTTTGTTTCAATGAGCTTGTTTCGAATTAAGTTGCACCGGATTCATGAAGTTGCTATGAATGTTTGACATGAATTTGTCGTTTAAAAGTACTACTCAATGATGTGATTTATGTGAATTGTTGTTTCCTGTGATGTCTATGAATTCATTGATTGCCATGAAATCTGTCAAAAGGAGGACTCATTTACTCATTTATATGCACAGGTTATGTACCAGACGCCAGGGTCTTTGGCGTCTGGCTATAAGTCAGGGGACCAAACGCCAGTGTCCTTGGCTTCTGGCTATAAGTCAGGGGACCAAACGCCAGGGTCCTTGGCGTCTGGCTATCGACTGACACCAGAAACAGGGTAAAGCAGGGGAGCCAGCACAGGGTAGGTACCAGACGCCAGGGTCCTTGGCGTCTGGATATAAGTCAGTTTTGTCTTTTCATACCACTATAGTTGAACACACACACAAGGTTCATTACCACGTTTGTCTATGATAATAGCAAATGACCACAAACATAGTTCTCGAATGACATAGCATAGCAAATTACAAACATAGTTCAAATTACACAAATAGTCTCGAATGAGAAGTTCATCACATACAATGAACATCACATATAACTCGGTTTCCTGTAGCAATGCAAGTCAACAACCCTTTTCCATTTCCATTCTTCCAGCATTTCTTGGATCTTGTCATCATCAGTTATGTCAACCAATTTTCTTTCCCCGGGGCCGTCTGACTGCCTCCTGCTGACGTAGTACACAAAATCCTCTTCCTTCAACCCTTGCTTCAACATGAATTTAGTCTTCAACCAATCGAAAGTGAGGTCAACCTTTGTGAATCCATCCTCGTCCAACTGTTCAACTGGACCCTCGTCATCCGAGTCATACGCATATTGACACCTAAAAGGCAAGTCACGATCCATGTCCTTTTGCGCTATGTACGCATCCAAGTCACCAACATCATTACCATGAAACCCTTCCTCTTGCTCTTCGTCGTCATCATAAGCATCTTCATCCTCTTGAATTACTCCGTCACTAGCAATCACCTCAACTTCATTTGCTTGGCTAGTTGGTGGTTGGCTAGAAGCATTGGGGGCATACAACTCAACCTCATTTGCTTTGATAGATGATACACGGGGATGTGGTGGGGGATAAACATTGAGGGCATCAACCACAATCCTATGCTCAACAAGTGGCACCATTGTCCTCTCGCTCATGTCATCCATTGGGGAAGAGACATGCCGGTTCAAATCAAAGGTAAACCGAGGAGATTCAACCTTGGTGGCAAACAATTCAAGTGACTTGTCTTCCGATTGGGATACTTTTTCCTTGTATACATCCCAATGCGAGGTGATAGGCATACTTTTCAAGCGAGATTTGGCTCCAACTCCAACATCATACCTTCCTATTAACTTAACATCAACATTGGTGTCCATCCACTTCAAGACTTGTCTCACTTTTGCAACAACATCCTCATAGCTAGGGCTTGTATCAAAAACCAATGGTTCCTCACCCGTGTCGGCATTGTTACTCAAGAATGCCTCCTTGTCAATGTAATGAACATTAACAAGTCTCTCCATCTAAAAATAACATGAATGCATTTAAGACTTCAATGAGACAATGAGAATTGGTGTTTATCCAAATACATCTTATTATATCCAAATCATATCAACACTAAATTATTGGTGATGCCCACAAAAGTATCACTAATTAACACACAAAAGTATCCAAAATCATATCAACACTAAATTATTGGTTAACCCTAATCACTAACTAACCCTAACCCCCAATCTTTCTACTCAACTAACATATATTCCTACTACACACCATGCATAGCACTATATTATCAAAGTTAACCAAGCCATTCACACTAACATAAGGGGGAGAAAACATGAACTAGGGTTCCACCAACATGTATAAAATGCAACCAAAATAACAAGATTTAACAAAAAATAATTGGATGATTTGGGGGAGATTAACAAAAGCAACAAAGTGATGGAAAGATCCACCTAAGGGATGTACCTTTTGGAGAGGATTTGAGGGGGAGCTTGAGGGGTAGGAGAGAGTGTGAGAGCTCCAAGTGTTCTTCAAGCTCGGGTTGTGGATTGGGGAAAGTGTGTGGGGTGGGTCCCACACACTCTCCCGTGGGTTATCCACTTACCAGGGCCAGACGCCAGGGACCCTGGCGTCTGGCCCCTTTGCCACGTCAGCAGGTCAACGGGCAGGCGGGCAGAGAGGGCCAGGGGCCAGACGCCAGGGACCCTGGCGTCTGCTTCGCAACCCAGACGCCAGGGATGTTGGCATCACCCAAAAAGGTCAGAATCGAAATTTCTTTTGAAACGAGGTCAAATCGGGATTTTGTTAGCCTTATAGGTCATAACAGTAATTTTGTCCTAAAAATGCGCACATCATGATTCTAACTGAATATGCCGAACAGGTCTGCGGCACCTGACCGACCCAGCTAACGAACTTTGCTGTCAAGTGTGCAGCTATACAGATATATATATAGCCCGTATCAACAACTGAGCTCGTGTTAACGCGCAGGCGGGCGAGGCAGAGTTGCAGCTCGCGTCCGACGCGACGCCACAGGGACAGAGCTCATCGGCCAGTGAAGCATGGTGCAGACGAAGTGACGAACAAGGGGACAAAAAAGCTCGAGCTCGGGCGGTTGCATCGACATGAGGATGAGCAGTCGGTGGTCGGGCTGGACTTCTCACCACTCGTCGCTGTGCCCGGCCACCGAAGCTTAGGACGATACAGCGCCCCGGAGGAGGCTGTAGGTAGTAGGCGCAGGTGAGAGAAGTAGCAGCAGCATGGGTGGAAAAACTCACTGGTCAGCTCCATCGATGGACGTATTCAATGAGACAAGTTCTCCACACATATGTGTCGGGTCGTTCGTGCTGTTCTGTTTGATCAAGCAGGCAGACATATATATATAAGAGAGAATTCCTTATTTGGCTCTTTTTTAAAATATGGTTCCCTATTTGGCCCTATAGAATGAAATCTTCCTTATTTGGACGTTGGCTTAAATTTTGCTCCCTATTTGACACTTTCATATATTTTTTCATCCAGTAGTGTTAACTGGCACGTGCAAAGACAGTTTTGCCCTTGGTAGTAGTTTGTCAACAAAAATGAAAAGAGAGGTAGCGCCGCTCCTGTGTTGCTGGAGGCAGCCATGGGCTCGTGTACGCTGCTGCCATGAGCTCGTGTACACCAGCGGTGCTGGGTTCTACGTCACGCGCTGCCGGAGCGCTCGCGCTCCGCGATGTGTAAAGGCTTTCGAGTTTTAGCAATTAGTATAGGGACGTAATACTGGACAGAGAACAATTAGAATCCTGCATGGATACGTAATGTATACAAAATTGAATACAGCTAGGAGATCCCCGTTCTGGTTGCACACGTGTTTACGTGCATGTCTCATGCATATTGTGCTCTTTTTTTTTGACCTGAGAAAGAGAAATAAAAACGTCACTTCGAACAGTTCGACTACATCGACCAGTACACAGCCACCAGATCTTCAACATGCTCGTGCTCGTCGGCGCGCTCAGGCAGTACACCGCCACGGCCAGAGCCGCCCACGCGTTGCACGATGTGACGATGATTTTTCTTTTTTTTAGGGGATGTGACGATGATTTAATCGTGTACACATGGGTAGTAACTATTCTTTTTCCTACAGCGAGTACTATTTTTTTATGTATATAGTACTATTTTTTAATTATTGAACTACACCAAAATATATCACTTTTTTTGGGCGAACAAAAAATATCACATTACCTCTGCGTTTGCATGTAAATAATCAGGTCACATTCTACACAAGGGGCAAAATGGTCTTTCTAGGTCATACTTAACACCGCTACTTGTCAAAACTAACGGAAGTGGCACATAGGGAACAAAATAAAGTTAAAGTGTCAAAAAAGGAAAAAAGATGTTTTTTGGGTCAAAAAAGGAAGCAAAATTTAAGAAAGGGCCAAATAAGGAATTCTCTCTATATATAACGCACCGGATGCACCCATGCTGTATGGGCCATTGGATAGAAAAACTAAGATGTATGGTGGATGGACTGTTGAAACATTGGAGAATAGTCCATTCATTTTATCAAAATTAATCCACACTTTTTTTTGCGGGAATAGAATTGTATTACTCAATGATCAAGTTCTTACCATCTTCACGGACAATCATCAACATCTCTTCTGGACCCGAGCCGACCCAAGTAATAGTCCGGCCCTCAACTCTAGCGAAACTAGCAAGTCACTACAATGAACACGAGTAATAAAAAAATTTCTAAGACTCAACAGGTGCTTGATCTCTCCCACCAAAAGAGCATAAATTGAACGGTCCACCTCCTCACATGAAATCATGGACACGACATTGCTCGAATCCATCTCAACTTCAATCGCTAGGTCCGACCGTTGAAGTGCAAAGGATATTCCTTCCATACACGCACATAGCTCCGCTTCCAGCGCATCTCTACAAGAGGTACCTTTGGAGGAACCTCACTGACACAGCCATAGGAGGGGCGGGTTTGGCATGCATTACCTCATTGCGTATGTACCAGCATCTCCAGAAGATTAGCAAGATCATGCATCGCTGATTATCATTCAGTGGGGCAAGCGCATTGAGGAGCCACTCCTTGCCCGAGTTTTGAAAAGAATGCAACGCTGGAATAAGCCATATTGTGGCCATTTGCTCATATAAGTCCCGTCCGAGCTGACACCTAATGAACGGGTGAAAATTATCTTCCTCCTCCATACCATTGACAGGACATGTGCTACTCAGTTCCAACCCAATCCTATGTTTATTCTTCCAAGTAGGCAGTGAATCAATAGACAATCTCCATGCGAAATTTGGTACTGTAGGGGGGACGCTGCACTTCCATATATATTGCCGGCACGATCTACTACCATCCGACGACGAACTAGAAGCCTCAGATGTAACCCTGTTAGCCTCCTCGAACCCTAACGTATACGCCGACTTGAACGTAAACGCGCCATGCTTATCTGGACCCCATGCAATGACGTCGTCCCCAAGCCTAGGGGATGCTCGTATTTTCATGATTTCCTCCACATCAGCTGGAATAAAAAATCGTTGCAGCACATCCAGATTCCAGGATCCATTTTCATTGAGTAGTCCAGCCACAAAATGGATCCGACACCGACCCTGTTGCGACACTGGCTTGTAGGAGTAAGGTCTCGGGATCCAGTTATCTCTCCACACCCTAATATTACGCCCATTCCCGACTCTCCATATCAGCCCTTTCTTCAGAAGATCAAGACCATGGGATATAGCAAGCCATGAAGAAGAAGCATTGCCTGAGAATACTGTGTCCACCAAATTGCCATTGGGGTAATATCTCGCCTTGAGGACTTGTGCGCACAAGCTTTCAGGTTTCGTCAACAAACGCCAAGCCTGCCGAGCTAGCAAAGCTTGATTGAACATCCGGAAGTCCCGGAAACCAGCACCCCCTTTGTTCTTAGGCTGAAGCAAATGATCCCAGCCTCTCCAATGGACCTTCCTCTTACCTTTGCTAGAACCCCAGTAGAAGTTCCTTACCATCCGTGTCAAATCATCACACATAGAGAAAGGTAGTTTGAAAACCCCCATGATATATGTTGGCAGAGCTTGAGCAACTGCTTTAATTAAGACCTCTCTTCCAGGTTGCGCCAAGAGGCCATCACCCCACTAGATCAGTCGCTTGGTTAGACTAGTTTGAAGATTCTGAAACTTCCCCTTGGACATGCGCCCCTCGGGGGTTGGGAGGCCCAAATATTTTTCTTCAAACACTATCGAAGTGACAGCCAGAACATCTTGCACTTGCTCCTGTACCGCCCCTGGACATGCAACACCAAAAAATATCGAGCATTTGTTGAAGTTCAAACTTTGCCCCGTAGTCCTTTCATACATGATCAAGGTTGCCTTAACATTCTCTGCTTGTTCACTAGTAGCCTCGAAGAACAATAAAGTATCGCCAACAAATAACAAGTGTGAGATACCCGGTGCTCTTCTGCATACCTTCACTGATGTCATACTACCTGCTGAAACCTTACTCTTTAAAGTCGCCGATAGCCCATCTGCAATGAGCAAAAATAAGAATGGAGACAAAGGGTCGCCTTGCCGAAGCCCACGCGACGGTGCAATTGAATCCAAGAGGGTCCCGTTTAGTTTAACACGATATTTCACTGATGTGACACAAGTCATAATCCAGTCAATCCATCGCTGAGTGAAACCCCGCTTTTGCATCACCTGCTCCAAGAAAACCCAATCCACTCTATCATAAGCTTTTGATAGGTCCAGCTTATATGCACAAACACTCTTCGTAGGATCCTTTTCCTGTTTGATGTAATGTAAACATTCGAAAGCCACAACAGCATTATCTGTGATCATCCTGCCTGGCACAAATGCACTATGTTCTGGAGAAACAAGAGTGTCTAGGAGTGGCCTCAGACGATTCACCAAGCACTTCGAAATCACCTTATAAATTACATTACAGAGACTGATTGGCTTGTAGTCAGAAATCTTTGCAGGGTTAGAATTTTTAGGGATCAGAACAATTCTTAAGGAATATCTCTCTCTATGTAGTTTTGGTGATTGATGACAACACGTTTGCTGACTAATCATGTGCCTTGAGCTTTTCAGAGATTCATCCCTTGGCACGAGACGATTCCTTCCCCTCGGAGTTCTAATCAAAGACGGTGTAGCTCTTTCGTTTCTGTTTTGGTGGACATGTTTCGTAGGAGTCACCATACTATCAAGAGGGGATCCGCTTTGGTAAGGCTAGGGTGGAATCTTTACGTACACATCATCATTGCACCCCCCTGAGCCTTCCCGCTTTGATGGAGCTTTCTTCTCTTCCTTTGAGCTGGGTTTGGTCCCAGCGGTAGTACCACGGTGCCTAGCGGTAGTATCGCCCAAGAACCTCAGGCGGCAGTATCGCTCCGCAGCGGTAGTACCGCCTGGGGGTCCTCAGTCGTAGTACCGCTGTGGTACCGGGCTCCTACCGCCTCGATTCGAGGGGGTCACCTCTCGTGTCGGATTGTGCGGCACTAAGCCGCGGCAGTAGAAGCGGTAGTACCGCCCTACCACCGCGGCAGTACCGCACAGGGTCCAAGTCCTGCTTAATTTCGTGCCATCCCAAACTGCGCGGCAGTATCGCTAGGGGGTGCGGTAGTACCGCTGGGCCCAGCAATAGTACCGCTGCCCCCTGCGGTAGTACCGCCCTCTGCGGGGCTGTTTTGGGGGGTAACGGTTGGATTGTCCCCCCCCCCCACCACACACTATAAAAGGAGGTATTCTTCCTCAAAGTTGACTTACCTCTTTCCCCCAAGCTCCATTGTTGCTCCAAGCTCCATTTTCGCCCGATCTCTCTCCCTAGCCAATCAAACATGTTGATTTGCTCAAGATTGGTTGAGAAGGCCCTGATCTACACTTCCACCAAGAGAAATTTGATCCCCCCCACTAATCCCTAGCGGATCTTGTTACTCTTGGGTGTTTGAGCACTCTAGACGGTTGAGGTCACCTCAGAGCCATAGTCCATTGTGGTGAAGCTTCGTGGTGTTGTTGGGAGCCTCCAATTCAGTTGTGGAGATTGCCCCAACCTTGTTTGTAAAGGTTCGGTCGCCTCCTCCAAGGGAACCAATAGTGGAATCACATCATCTCGCATTGTGTGAGGGCGTGAGGAGAATACGGTGGCCCTAGTGGCTTCTTGGGGAGCATTGTGCCTCCACACTGCTCTAACGGAGACGTACTTCCCTTTAAATGGAAGGAACTTTGGTAACATATCCTCGTCTCCATCGGTTCCCCTTTTGGTTATCTCTCACCTTTACTTGTGCAAGCTTACCTTGTGTTGCATCTCTTGCTTGCTTGTGTGCTTGTTGTTATTGCATCATATAGGTTGCTCGCCTAGTTGCATTTGTAGACAACCTACTTTGATGCAAAGTTCAAATTGGTAAAGAAATGCTAAACATTGTTAGTTGCCTATTCACCCCCCCCTCTAGTCAACTATATCAATCCTTTCAATTGGTATCAGAGCCTCGTCTCTTTATTAAGGACTTTGCCGTCCGAAGAGTATGGTTGGCACCGCAGACGGTGCGGAGGAGCACTCCGGTGTGAATTCGGGCTCGACTATGACCGATGGGGGAACCGCGGTCTCTCGTGAGAAATTCAATGTGGCTTTGGACACATTGAAAACCTCCATGATGACCGAGGTTGAAAGCATGTTTAATAAATTCTTAGAAGGACTTAAACTATCTACCTCGCCGATGAAAGTGGGTGATCCCACTAACAAGGTGACGGATGCTAACTCCGACAAGGGGGAAGCTAATAGTGAAAAGGGTCCTTCTACTAGTGGTAGAAATGGCACCGACATGTTTGCCCATGTGGAACCTCCAACTTATGGAGGACCGATTCCCTCTACTCATTTTAATCATGCCGGCCCTCCTCCTAAGATTGTGAAAAATGAGGACTTTGATTCTTGGGTGTATCGCTTCAATCGTCATTTAAATCATGTGAATACTAATCTTTGGAGAATCATTGAAGAAGGTTTCTATCCACATGACCGAAGCAACTTCACCCTTAGAGAAGCCGTGGATAATCAATTCAATGAGAATGCACTCTTATCATCCAAGATGCGATTCTCCCTAAAGACCTCCCTCATCTTTGACCCTACACCATGGCCAAAGACGCATGTCATTGCGTTGTGTCTCTCTATCGGGGAAGCGCAAGCATTCAACACTCCAACTATGAAGTGGTGCAAGATGAAGCCGGTGAGTTTGCAATGAAAGAATATGAAGAACCTCGTGAGCTCTTTTGGAGAGTAACCAAACTCGCGGTCTCACTCCAAGATCATGGGAGCAAGGACACGGATGACAATTGGATCAAGCGCAAGTTCCTCAAAGCCATGATGCCCTACAACAAGGCCATGTCCTCCGTCATCCGTCAAAGACCGGACTTCCACTCCATGACCTCAAGTGAAGTGTTGGATGAGTTCGTGGCAATGAGCATCTTGGACAAGACCGCCGACAATGCGGTGTTACGTTCTCAAAGAACAAAGAAGCCCAACCATGCCTTGAAGGCCAAGGTTATTGTGGAAGAATAGGAAGAAGAGGAAGATGAGGAGGGAAACCCCGAAGATACAAAATATGATTATCATGAGCACATGGCTCTTGCTTCAAGGCAATTTTGGAGCAAGAAGAACACAAGGCCCAACTTCAACAAGAACAACTCAACTGGCTTCAAGGGCAAGCAACGAGTGAGAACTTGTTACTATTGTGGCAATGTGAGCCACTTCGTTGTGGATTGTCCGTACGAGAAGCAGGAAGACAATGGTGGCAAGCTCATCCGAAAAGTCAAAGCCAAGTCCTTCCCCAACAAGAACAACTTCACCAAAAAGACTCCTACTCGAGGGTTGGTGGTTCAAGAAGAATACCATGAGGATGACAATGATGATGAAGATGGTGAAGCAATGGCCATGGCCTCCGTTGCCATGGCCACAACTCCCCGGGTGTCTCTCTTCGATTCACCCAACGAGAACATCATCACCAAGTGCCTCATGGCTAAAACCACTAACAAGGTAACCCCCAACATCAAAACCACCATCATTACGCATCCCTCCTTGATGGATTGCATTGCTGAAAATGAGGGGTCTAATGAAGAAATAAATGAATTTGAGTCTTTTATGAGTAAACTCAAGGGCAAATCTAAGAAACACTTCGTTGCTCTCTTGGAATAACTTGGTGAAGCCAATGCCATGATCGAGGATCATGAAGAAACCATCTCTAAGATGGAAGGTCATAGTCGTGACTATGTCGATGAGATATCGGATCTCTGTAATGCTCTTGAGGAAGAACATGGGCATCGTTTTGCTCTTGAGGAGTCACACAATGATGACCATGCTAAATTAAAGAAAGATCTTGATCATGCTCTTGTTGTCTCTCGTGTGCTAAACTCCGAGAAGGCTAAACTTGGGGTTGACCTTGCTAGACTTAATGAGGAGTTTGATTTACTTGACAAGGCTCACAAGGCCTTGAAGGGTGCTCATGCTAGCATCAAGGAGTCTCATGATCAACTCCAAGTGAAGCTAACCAAGGAGAAATCCACCTTCCTCATATGGTCTTAATTGATATCGCAAATTCTACTAACCCGTGTTGTGAGCATGTGCATCTTATGGAGGAAAATGCCAAGTTGAAAGAGCAACTGGAAAAAGGCCTTGTGACATGCATTCAAGGTGAGAAGAACCTCAATGACCTTTTAAGCAATCAAAAGGAAGTTGTGGCCAAGGAGGGAGTTGGGTTTGTTGGGGAACGTAGTAATTTCAAAAAATTTCCTACGCACACGCAAGATCATGGTGATGGCATAGCAACGAGAGGGGAGAGTGTTGTCCATGTACCCTCGTAGACCGTAAGCGGAAACGTTAGCACAACGCGGTTGATGTAGTCGTACGTCTTCACGATCCGACCGATCCAAGTACCGAACGTATGGCACCTCCGAGTTCAGCACACGTTCAGCTCGATGACGATCCCCGGGCTCCGATCCAGCAAAGCTTCGGGGATGAGTTCCGTCAGCACGACGGCGTGGTGACGATGATGATGTTCTACCGGCACAGGGCTTCGCCTAAACTCCGGGACGATATGACCGAGGTGGAATATGGTGGAGGGGGGCATTGCACACGGCTAAGGAATGATCCGTAGATCAACTTGTGTGTCTATGGGGTGCCCCCCGCCCCTGTATATAAAGGAGGGAGGGGGGAGGCCGGTCGGCCCTTGTGGGCGTGCCAAGGAGGAGGAGTCCTCCTCCTAGTAGGAGTAGGACTCCTCCTTTCCTACTCCTACTAGGAGGGGAAAGGAAGGGGGAGAGGGGGGAAGGAAAGAGGGGGGGCGCCCCCCCTCCTAGTCCAATTCGGACCAGAGGGAGAGGGGGCGCGCGGCCCTCCCTGGCCGCCCCTCTCTCTTCCCACCAAGGCCCATGTGGCCCATTAACTCTCCGGGGGGTTCCGGTAACCCTCCGGCACTCTGGTTTTCTCCGAAATCACCCGGAACACTTCCGGTGTCTGAATATAGTCGTCCAATATATCAATCTTTATGTCTCGACCATTTCGAGACTCCTCGTCATGTCCGTGATCACATCCGGGACTCCGAACAAACTTCGGTACATCAAAACTTATAAACTCATAATAAAACTGTCATCGTAACTTTAAGCGTGCGGACCCTACGGGTTCGAGAACTATGTAGACATGACCTAGAACTATTCTCGGTCAATAACCAATAGCGGAACCTGGATGCCCATATTGGTTCCTACATATTCTACGAAGATCTTTATAGGTCAAACCGCATAACAACATACATAGTTCCCTTTGTCATCGGTATGTTACTTGCCCGAGATTCGATCGTCGGTATCTAATACCTAGTTCAATCTCGTTACCGGCAAGTCTCTTTACTCGTTACGTAATACATCATCTCGTAACTAACTCATTAGCTACATTGCTTGCAAGGCTTATAGTGATGTGCATTACCGAGAGGGCCCAGAGATACCTCTCCGACAATCGGAGTGACAAAACCTAATCTCGAAATACGCCAACCCAACATGTACCTTCGGAGACACCTGTAGTACTCCTTTATAATCACCCAGTTACGTTGTGACGTTTGGTAGTACCCAAAGTGTTCCTCCGGTAAACGGGAGTTGCATAATCTCATAGTTACAGGAACATGTATAAGTCATGAAGAAAGCAATAGCAATATACTAAACGATCAAGTGCTAGGCTAACGGAATGGGTCATGTCAATCACATCATTCTCCTAATGATGTGATCCCGTTAATCAAATGACAACACATGTCTATGGTTAGGAAACATAACCATCTTTGATTAATGAGCTAGTCAAGTAGAGGCATACTAGTGACTATATGTTTGTCTATGTATTCACACATGTATCATGTTTCCGGTTAATACAATTCTAGCATGAATAATAAACATTTATCATGATATGAGGAAATAAATAATAACTTTATTATTGCCTCTAGGGCATATTTCCTTCAGTCTCCCACTTGCACTAGAGTCAATAATCTAGATTACATAGTAATGATTCTAACACCCATGGAGTCTTGGTGCTGATCATGTTTTGCTCGTGAGAGAGGCTTAGTCAATGGGTCTGCAATATTCAGATCCGTATGTATCTTGCAAATCTCTATGTCTCCCACTTGGACTTGGTCCCGGATGGAATTGAAGCGTCTCTTGATGTGCTTGGTCCTCTTGTGAAATCTAGATTCCTTTGCCAAGGCAATTGCACCAGTATTGTCACAAAAGATCTTCATTGGTCCCGATGCACTAGGTATGACACCTAGATCGGTAATGAACTCCTTCATCCAGACTCCTTCATTTGCTGCTTCCGAAGCAGCTATGTACTCCGCTTCACATGTAGATCCCGCCACGACGCTTTGTTTAGAACTGCACCAACTTACAGCTCCACCGTTTAATAAAAACACGTATCCGGTTTGCGATTTAGAATCATCCGGATCAGTGTCAAAGATTGCATCAACATAACCATTTACGACTAGCTCTTTGTCACCTCCATATACGAGAAACATATCCTTAGTCCTTTTCAGGTATTTCAGGATGTTCTTGACCGCTGTCCAGTGATCCACTCCTGGATTACTTTGGTACCTTCCTGCCAAGCTTATTTCTAAGCATACATCAGGTCTAGTACATAGCATTGCATACATGATAGAGCCTATGGCTGAAGCATAGGGTGTTGGGGAACGTAGCAGGAATTCAAAATTTTCCTACGTGTCACCAACATCTATCTATGGAGAGACCAGCAACGAGTAGAAAGAGAGTGCATCTACATACCCTTGTAGATCGCTAAGCGAAAGCGTTCAAGTGAACGGGGTTGATGGAGTCGTACTCGTCGTGATTCAAATCACCGATGATCCTAGTGCCGAACGGACGGCACCTCCGCGTTCAACACACGTACAGCCCGGTGACGTCTCCCACGCCTTGATCCAGCAAGGAGAGAGGGAGAGGTTGAGGAAGACTCCATCCAACAGCAGCACAATGGCGTGGTGGTGGTGGAGGAGCGTGGCAATCCAGCAGGGCTTCGCCAAGCACCATGGGAGAGGAGGAGTAGGGAGAGAGGTAGGGCTGTGCCAGAACTTCGTGTATAGCTCCCATGCGCCTCCCCACTATATATAGGGGTGGAGGGGCTGGTTTCTTGCCCTCCAAGTCCATTGGGGCGTTGGCCAAGGTGGGAGGAAAGAAATCTCATTATTTCCTTCCCCACCGATTGTTATCCCCCCTTTTTAGGGATCTTGATCTTATCCCTTCGGGATATGATCTTATTCCTTCTAAGGGAGGATCTTGGTGCGCCTTGACCAGGGGTGTGGGGCCTTGCCCCCACTACCCACGTCCATGTGGGTCCCCCCATGCAGGTGGGCCCCACTCCGGAACCTTCTAGAACCTTCCCGGTACAATACCGAAAAATCCCGAACATTTTCCGGTGGCCAAAATAGGACTTCCCATATATAAATCTTTACCTCCGGACCATTCCGGAACTCCTCGTGACGTCCAGGATCTCATCCGGGACTCCGAACAACATTCGGTAACCACATACAAACTTCCTTTATAACCCTAGCGTCATCGAACCTTAAGTGTGTAGACCCTACGGGTTCGGGAGACATGCAGACATGACCGAGACGTTCTCCGGTCAATAACCAACAGCGGGATCTGGATACCCATGATGGCTCCCACATGTTCCACGATGATCTCATCGGATGAACCACGATGTCAAGGACTTAATCAATCCCGTATTCAATTCCCTTTGTCTATCGGTATGTTACTTGCCCGAGATTCGATCGTCGGTATCCAATACCTTGTTCAATCTCGTTACCGGCAAGTCACTTTACTCGTTCCGTAACACATCATCCCATGATCAACTCCTTGGTCACATTGCGCATATGATGATGTCCTACCGAGTGGGCCCAGAGATACCTCTCCGTTTACACGGAGTGACAAATCCCAGTCTCGATCCGCATAAAACAATAGATACTTTCGGAGATACCTGTAGTGCACCTTTATAGTCACCCGGTTACGTTGTGACGTTTGATACACCCAAAGCACTCCTACGGTATCCAGGAGTTACACGCTCTCATGGTCGAAGGAAGAGATACTTGACATTGGCAAAGCTCTAGCAAATGAACTACACGATCTTTTGTGCTAGTCTTAGGATTGGGTCTTGTCCATCACATCATTCTCCTAATGATGTGATCCCGTTATCAACGACATCCAATGTCCATAGCCAGGAAACCATGACTATCTGTTGATCACAACGAGCTAGTCAACTAGAGGCTCACTAGGGACATATTGTGGTCTATGTATTCACACGTGTATTACGATTTCCGGATAATACAGTTATAGCATGAATAAAAGACAATTATCATGAACAAGGAAATATAATAATAATACTTTTATTATTGCCTCTAGGGCATATTTCCAACAGTCTCCCACTTGCACTAGAGTCAATAATCCAGTTCACATCGCCATGTGATTAACACTCACAGGTCACATCGCCATGTGACTAACACCCAAGAGTTTACTAGAATCAGTAGTCTAGTTCACATCACTATGTGATTAATACTCAATGAGTTTTAGGTTTGATCATGTTGCTTGTGAGAGAGGTTTTAGTCAACGGGTCCGAACCTTTCAGATCCGTGTGTGTTTTACAAATCTCTATGTCATCTCCTAGATGTAGCTACCACGCTCTATTTGGAGCTAATCCAAATAACTGTTCTACTTGGAGCTATTCTAAATTGTTGCTCCATTATATGTATCCGGTATCTCTACTCAGAGCTATCCGGATAGGTGTCAAGCTTGCATCGACGTAACCCTTTACGACGAACTCTTTTACCACCTCGATAATCGAGAAAAATTCCTTAGTCCACTAATTTCTAAGGATAACTTTGACCGCTGTCCTGTGATCCATTCTTGGATCACTCTTGTACCCCTTGACTGACTCATGGCAAGGCACACTTCAGGTGCGGTACTCAGCATGGCATACTGTAGAGCCTACGTCTAAAGTATAGGGGACGACCTTCGTCCTTTCTCTCTTTTCTGCCGTGGTCGAGCTTTAAGTCCTAACTTCGTACCTTACAACTCAGGCAAGAACTCCTTCTTTGACTGGTCCATCTTGAACACCTTCAAGATCATGTCAAGGTATGTGCTCATTTGAAAGTATTATTAAGCATTTTTGATCTATCCTTATAGATCTTGATGCTCAATGTTCAAGTAGCTTAATCCAGGCTTTCCATTGAAAAACACTTTCAAAATAACCCTATATGCTTTCCAGAAATTCTACGTCATTTCTGATCAACAATATGTCAACAACATATACTCATCAGAAATTCTATAGTGCTCCCACTCACTTCTTTGGAAATACAAGTTTCTCGTAAACTTTGTACAAACCCAAAATCTTTGATCATCATCAAAGCACACATTCCAACTCCGAGATGCTCACTCCAGTCCTTAGAAGGATTGCTGGAGCTTTGCATACTTATTAGCATCTTTTGGGATTGACAAAACCTTCCGGTTGTATCACATACAACCTTTCCTCAAGTATAACGTCGAGGAAACAATGTTTTGACATCCTATCTGCAAGATTTCATCAATCATGCAGTAACTGCTAATCCAATTCCAACAGACTCTTAGGATCGCTACGAGTGAGAAAACCTCACCGTAATCAACTCCTTGAACTTGTCGGAAAATATCTTAACGACAAGTCGAGCTTTCTTAATGGTAATTCTTACCATCATTGTCTGTCTTCCTTTTAAAATCCATCCGTACCCAATGGCCTTACGACCATCAAGTATTTCTTCCAAAGTCATGGATCCGTTCTTGGATTTTATGGCCTCGAGCCATTTATCGGAATTCGGTCCCACCATTGCTTCTCCATAGCTCGTAGGTTCATTGTTGTCCTGCAACATGACTTCCAAGATAGGATTACGTACCACTCTGATGTAGTACGTATCCTTGTCATCCCATGAGGTTTGGTAGTGACTTGATCCGAAGTTTCATGATCAACATCACAAGCTTCCACTTCAATTGGTGTAGGTGCCACAGGAACAACTTCCTGTGCCCTGCCACACACTAGTTGAAGAGACGGTTCAATAACCTCATCAAGTTTCCACCATCCTCCCACTCAATTCTTTCGAGAGAAACTTTTCCTCGAGAAAGGACCCGATTCAAGAAACAATCCATATTGCTTTCGGATCTGAATTAGGAGGTATACCCAACTGTTTTGGGTTTCCTATGAAGATGCATTTTATCCGCTTTGGGTTCGAGCTTATCAACCTGAAACTTTTTCATATAAGCGTCGCAGCCCCAAACTTTTAAGAAACGACAACTTAGGTTTCTCTAAACCATAATTCATACGGTGTCATCTCAACGGAATTACGTGGTGCCCTATTTAAAGTGAATGTGGTTGTCTCTAATGCCTAACCCATGGACAATAGTGGTAATTCGATAAGAGACATCATGGTACGCACGATATCCAATAGGGTGCAACTATGATGTTCGGACACACCATCACACTATGGTGTTCCAGGCGGTATTAATTGCGAAACAATTTCCACAATGTCTTAATTGTGTGCCAAAACTCGTAACTCAGATATTCATCTCTATGATTATATCATAGACATTTTATCCTCTTGTCACAATGATCTTCTACTTCACTCTGAAATTACTTGAACCATTCAATAATTCAGACTTGTCTTTCATCAAGTAAATATTCTCAACATCTACTCGAATCATCTTTGAAGTAAGATCATAACGATATTCACTGCATGCCTCAGCACTCATTGGATTGGACACATCAAAATGTGTTACTTCCAACAAGTTGCTATCTTGTTCCATCTTACTGAAAACGAGGCTTTTCAGTCATCTTGCCCATGTGGTATGATTTGCATATCTCAAGTGATTCAAAATCAAGTGAGTCCAAACGGTCCATTTGCATGGAGTTTCTTCATGTATATACACCAATAGACATGGTTCGCATGTCTCAAACTTTTCAAAAACGAGTGAGTCCAAAGATCCATCAACATGGAGCTTCTTCATGCGTTTTATACCATTATGACTTACATGGCAGTGCCACAAGTAAGTGGTACTATCATTACTATCTTATATCTTTTGGCATGAAAATGTGTATCACTACGACCGAGATTCAATAAACCATTCCTTTAGGTGCAAGACCATTGAAGGTATTATTCAAAAATAGAGTAACCATTATTCTCCTTAAATGAATAACCGTATTGCGATAGACATAATCCAATCATGTCTATGCTCAACGCAAACACCAATCTCGGTGGTAGAGGGAGCGTGCGATGCTTGATCATATCAAACTTGGAAACACTTCCAACATATATCGTCAGCTCACCTTTAGCTAGTCTCCGTTTATTCCGTAGCTTTTATTTCGAGTTACTAACACTTAGCAACCGAACCGGTATCCAATACCCTGGTGCTACTAGGAGTACTAGTAAAGTACACATTAACATAATGTATATCCAATATACTTCTATCGACCTTGCCAGCCTTCTCATCTACCAAGTATCTAGGGTAATGCTGCTCCAGTGGTTGTTCCCCTTATTACAGAAGCACTTAGTCTCGGGTTTGGGTTCAACCTTGGGTTTCTTCACTAGAGCAGCAGCTGAATTGCCGTTTCATGAAGTATCCCTTTGTTCCCTTGCCCTTCTTGAAACTAGTGGTTTCACCAACCATCAACAATTGATGCTCCTTCTTGATTTCTACTTTCGCGGTGTCAAACATCATGAATATTTCAAGGATCATCATATCTATCCCTGATATGTTATAGTTAATCACGAAGCTCTAGCAGCTTGGTGGCAATGACTTTGGGGAAACATCGCTATCTCATCTGGAGGATCAACTCCCACTCGATTCAAGTGATTGTTGTGCTCAGACAATCTGAGCACAAGCTCAATGATTGAGCTTTTCTCCCTTAGTTTGCAGGCTAAGAAAATCGTCGGAGGTCTTATACCTCTTGACGTGGGCACGAGCCTGAAATCCCAATTTCAGCCCTCGAAACATCTCATATGTTCCGCGACGTTTCGAAAACATCTTTGGTGCCTCTACTTAAACCATTTAATTGAACTATCACGTAGTTATCAAAACGTGTATGTCCGATGTTCGCAACATCGACAAACGGCGTTGGGGTTCAGCACACTGAGCGGTGCATTAAGGACATAAGCTTTCTACTGATCGCATAATCGCTACTATCAACTTTCAACTATATTTTCTCTAGGAATATATCTAAACAGTGGAACTAAAGCGCGAGCTTACGACATAATTTGCAAAAGGTCTTTTGACTATGTTCAGGATAATTAAGTTCATCTTATGAACTCCCACTTAGATAGACATCCCTCTGGTCATCTAAGTGATCACATGATCCGAGTCAACTAGGCCGTGTCCGATCATCACGTGAGACGGACTAGTCATCATCGGTGAACATCTTCATGTTGATCGTATCTACCATACGACTCATGCTCGACCTTTCGGTCTCCGTGTTCCGAGGCCATGTCTGCACATGCTAGGCTCGTCAAGTTAGCCCTAAGTGTTTTCGCTGTGTAAAACTGTCTTACACCCGTTGTATGTGAACGTAAGAATCCATCACACCCGATCATCACGTGGTGCTTAGAAGCGACGAACTGTAGCAACGGTGCACAGTTAGGGGAGAACACTTCTTGAAATTTTGTAAGGGATCATCTTATTTACTACCGTCGTCCTAAGCAAACAAGATGCATAAACATGATAAACATCACATGCAATCAAATAGTGACATGATATGGCCAATATCATTTTGCTCCTTTTGATCTTCATCTTCGGGGCTCCATGATCATCATCGTCACCGGCACGACACCATGATCTCCATCATCATGATCTCCATCATCGTGTCTTCATGAAGTTGTCACGCCAACGACTACTTCTACTTCTATGACTAACGCGTTTAGCAATAAAGTAAAGTAGTTTACATGGCGTTCTTCAATGACACACATGTCATACAATAAATAAAGACAACTCCTATGGCTCCTGCCGGTTGTCATACTCATCGACATGCAAGTCGTGAATCCTATTACAAGAACATGATCAATCTCATACATCACATATCATTCATCACATTCTTCTTGGCCATATCACATCACATAGCATACCCTGCAAAAACAAGTTAGACGTCCTCTAATTGTTGTTGCATGTTTTACGTGGCTGCTATGGGTTTCTAGCAAGAACGTTTCTTACCTACGCAAGACCACAAAGTGATATGCCAATTGCTATTTACCCTTCATAAGGACCCTTTTCATCGAATCCGTTCCGACTAAAGTGGGAGAGACTGGCACCCGCTAGCCACCTTATGCACCAAGTGCATGTCAATCGGTGGAACCTGTCTCACATAAGAGTACTTGTAAGGTCGGTCCGGGCCGCTTCATCCCGTCGAAACAAGATTGGACTAGTAACGGTAAGCATATTGAACAACATCAACGCCCACAACTACTTTGTGTTCTACTCGTGCAAAGAATCTACGCAATAGACCTAGCTCATGATGCCACTGTTGGGGAACATAGCAGAAATTCAAAATTTTCCTACGTGTCACCAAGATCTATCTATGGAGAGACCAGCAACGAGTAGAAAGAGAGTGCATCTACATACCCTTGTAGATCGCTAAGCGGAAGCGTTCAAGTGAATGGGGTTGATGGAGTCGTACTCGTCGTGATTCAAATCACCGATGATCAAGTGCCGAACGCACGGCACCTCCGTGTTCAACACACGTACAGCCCGGTGACGTCTCCCACGCCTTGATCCAGCAAGGAGAGAGGGAGAGGTTGAGGAAGACTCCATCCAACAGCAGCACAACGGCGTGGTGGTGGTGGAGGAGCGTGGCAATCCAGCAGGGCTTCGCCAAGCACCATGGGAGAGGAGGAGTAGGAAGAGAGGTAGGGCTGTGCCAGAACTTCGTGTATAGCTCCCATGCGCCTCCCCACTATATATAGGGGTGGAGGGGCTGGTTTCTTGCCCTCCAAGTCCATTGGGGCGTTGGCCAAGGTGGGAGGAAAGAAATCTCATTATTTCCTTCCCCACCGATTGTTATCCCCCCTTTTTAGGGATCTTGATCTTATCCCTTCGGGATATGATCTTATTCCTTCTAAGGGGGGATCTTGGTGCGCCTTGACCAGGGGTGTGGGGCCTTGCCCCCACTACCCACGTCCATGTGGGTCCCCCCATGCAGGTGGGCCCCACTCCAGAACCTTCTAGAACCTTCCCGGTACAATACCGAAAAATCCCGAACATTTTCCGGTGGCCAAAATAGGACTTCCCATATATAAATCTTTACCTCCGGACCATTCCGGAACTCCTCGTGACGTCCAGGATCTCATCCGGGACTCCGAACAACATTCGGTAACCACATACAAACTTCCTTTATAACCCTAGCGTCATCGAACCTTAAGTGTCTGGACCCTACAGGTTCGGGAGACATGTAGACATGACCGAGACGTTCTCCGGTCAATAACCAACAGCGGGATCTGGATACCCATGATGGCTCCCACATGTTCCACGATGATCTCATCGGATGAACCACAATGTCAAGGACTTAATCAATCCCGTATTCAATTCCCTTTGTCTATCGGTATGTTACTTGCCCGAGATTCGATCGTCGGTATCCAATACCTTGTTCAATCTCGTTACCGGCAAGTCACTTTACTCGTTCCGTAACACATCATCCCGTGATCAACTCCTTGGTCACATTGCGCATATGATGATGTCCTACCGAGTGGGCCCAGAGATACCTCTCCGTTTACACGGAGTGACAAATCCCAGTCTCGATCCGCATAAAACAATAGATACTTTAGGAGATACATGTAGTGCACCTTTATAGTCACCCAGTTACATTGTGACGTTTGATACACCCAAAGCACTCCTACGGTATCCAGGAGTTACACGCTCTCATGGTCGAAGGAAGAGATACTTGACATTGGCAAAGCTCTAGCAAATGAACTACACGATCTTTTGTGCTAGTCTTAGGATTGGGTCTTGTCCATCACATCATTCTCCTAATGATGTGATCCCGTTATCAACGACATCCAATGTCCATAGCCAGGAAACCATGACTATCTGTTGATCACAACGAGCTAGTCAACTAGAGGCTCACTAGGGACATATTGTGGTCTATGTATTCACACGTGTATTACGATTTCCGGATAATACAGTTATAGCATGAATAAAAGACAATTATCATGAACAAGGAAATATAATAATAATACTTTTATTATTGCCTCTAGGGCATATTTCCAACATAGGGAACATCTTTCATTTTCTCTCTATCTTCTGCAGTGGTCGGGCATTGAGTTTGACTCAACTTCACACCTTGTAGCACGGGCAAGAACCCTTTATTTGCTTGATCCATTTTGAACTTTTTCAAAATTTTATCAAGGTATGTGCTTTGTGAAAGTCCTATTAAGCGTCTTGATCTATCTCTATAAATCTTGATGCCCAATATGTAAGCAGCTTCACCGAGGTCTTTCATTGAAAAACTTTTATTCAAGTATCCTTTTATGCTATCCAGAAATTCTATATCATTTCCAATTAATAATATGTCATCTACATATAATATTAGAAATGCTACAGAGCTCCCACTCACTTTCTTGTAAATACAGGCTTCTCCAAAAGTCTGTATAAAACCATATGCTTTGATCACACTATCAAAGCGTTTATTCCAACTCCGAGATGCTTGCACCAGTCCATAAATGGATCGCTGGAGTTTGCACACTTTGTTAGCACTTTTTGGATCAACAAAACCTTCTGGCTGCATCATATACAACTCTTCTTCCAGAAATCCATTCAAGAATGCAGTTTTAACATCCATTTGCCAAATTTCATAATCATGAAATGCAGCAATAGCTAACATGATTCGGATAGATTTAAGCATCGCTACAGGTGAGAAAGTCTCATCGTAGTCAACCCCTTGAGCTTGTCGAAAACCTTTTGCAACAAGTCGAGCTTTATAGACAGTTACATTACCATCAGCGTCAGTCTTCTTCTTAAAGATCCATTTATTCTCCATGGCTTGCCGATCATCGGGCAAGTCAACCAAAGTCCATACTTTATTTTTATACATGGATCCCATCTCAGATTTCATGGCTTCTAGCCATTTTGCGGAATCTGGGCTCATCATCGCTTCCTCATAGTTCGTAGGTTCGTCATGGTCAAGTAACATGACTTCCAGAATAGGATTACCGTACCACTCTGGTGTGGATCTTACTCTGGTAGACCTTCGATGTTCAGTAGAAACTTGATCTGAAGTTTCATGATCAATATCATTAGCTTCCTCACTAATTGGTGTAGGTGTCACAGGAACCGGTTTCTGTGATGAACTACTTTCCAATAAGGGAGCAGGTATAGTTACCTCATCAAGTTCTACTTTCCTCCCACTCACTTCTTTCGAGAGAAACTCCTTCTCTAGAAAGGATCCATTTTTAGCAACGAATGTCTTGCCTTCGGATCTGTGATAGAAGGTATACCCAACTGTCTCTTTCGGGTATCCTATGAAGACACATTTCTCCGATTTAGGTTCGAGCTTATCTGGTTGAAGTTTCTTCACATAAGCATCGCAGCCCCAAACTTTAAGAAACGACAACTTTGGTTTCTTGCCAAACCACAGTTCATAAGGCGTCGTCTCAACGGATTTTGATGGTGCCCTATTTAACGTGAATGCGGCCGTCTCTAAAGCATAACCCCAGAACGATAGCGGTAAATCAGTAAGAGACATCATAGATCGCACCATATCTAGTAAAGTACGATTACGACGTTCGGACACACCATTTCGTTGTGGTGTTCCGGGTGGCGTGAGTTGCAAAACTATTCCGCATTGTTTCAAATGTAAACCAAACTCGTAACTCAAATATTCTCCTCCACGATCAGATCGTAGGAATTTTATTTTCTTGTTACGATGATTTTCTACTTCACTCTGAAATTCTTTGAACTTTTCAAATGTTTCAGACTTGTGTTTCATTAAGTAGATATACCCATATCTGCTTAAATCATCTGTGAAGGTGAGAAAATAACGATATCCGCCACGAGCTTCAACATTCATCGGACCACATACATCTGTATGTATGATTTCCAATAAATCTGTTGCTCTCTCCATAGTACCGGAGAACGATGTTTTAGTCATCTTGCCCATGAGGCACGGTTCGCAAGTACCAAGTGATTCATAATCAAGTGATTCCAAAAGTCCATCAGCATGGAGTTTCTTCATGCGTTTTACACCGATATGACCTAAACGGCAGTGCCACAAATAAGTTGCACTATCATTATTAACTCTGCATCTTTTGGCTTCGACATTATGAATATGTGTATTACTACTATCGAGATTCAACAAAAATAGACCACTCTTCAAGGGTGCATGACCATAAAAGATATTACTCATATAAATAGAAGAACCATTATTCTCTGATTTAAATGAATAACCGTCTCGCATCAAACAAGATCCAGATATAATGTTCATGCTCAACGCTGGCACCAAATAATAATTATTCAGGTCTAAAACTAATCCCGAAGGTAGATGTAGAGGTAGCGTGCCGACTGCGATCACATCGACTTTGGAACCATTTCCCACGCGCATCGTCACCTCATCCTTGGCCAGTGCTCGCTTATTCTGTAGTCCCTGTTTCGAGTTGCAAATGTTAGCAACAGAACCAGTATCAAATACCCAGGTGCTACTGCGAGCTCTAGTAAGGTACACATCAATAACATGTATATCACATATACCTTTGGTCACCTTGCCATCCTTCTTATCCGCCAAATGCTTGGGGCAGTTCCGCTCCCAGTGTCCAGTCTGCTTGCAGTAGAAGCACTCAGTTTCAGGCTTAGGTCCAGACTTGGGTTTCTTCTCTTGAGCAGCAACTTGCTTGCTGTTCTTCTTGAAGTTCCCCTTCTTCTTCCCTTTGCCCTTTTTCTTGAAACTAGTGGTCTTGTTAACCATCAACACTTGATGCTCCTTCTTGATTTCTACTTCCGCAGCTTTTAGCATTGCGAAGAGCTCGGGAATTGTCTTGTTCATCCCTTGCATATTATAGTTCATCACGAAGCTCTTGTAGCTTGGTGGCAGTGATTGGAGAATTCTGTCAATGATACTATCATCAGGAAGATTAACTCCCAGTTGAATCAAGTGATTATTATACCCAGACATTTTGAGTGTGTGTTCACTGACAGAACTATTCTCCTCCATCTTGCAGCTATAGAACTTATTGGAGACTTCATATCTCTCAATCCGGGCATTTGCTTGAAATATTAACTTCAACTCCTGGAACATCTCATATGCTCCATGACGTTCAAAACGTCGTTGAAGACCCGGTTCTAAGCCGTAAAGCATGGCACACTGAACTATTGAGTAGTCATCAGCTTTGCTCTGCCAGACGTTCTTAACGTCGTTAGTTGCATCAGCAGCAGGCCTGGCACCCAGCGGTGCTTCCAGGACGTAATTCTTCTGTGCATCAATGAGGATAATCCTCAAGTTATGGACCCAGTCCGTGTAATTGCTACCATCATCTTTCAACTTTGCTTTCTCAAGGAACGCATTAAAATTCAACGGAACAACAGCACGAGCCATCTATCTACAACCAAACATAGACAAGCAAAATACTATCAGGTACTAAGTTCATGATAAATTTAAGTTCAATTAATCATATTACTTAAGAACTCCCACTTAGACAGACATCTCTCTAGTCATCTAAGTGATCACGTGATCCAAATCAACTAAACCATAACCGATCATCACGTGACATGGAGTAGTTTTAAATGGTGAACATCATTATGTTGATCATATCTACTATATGATTCACGCTCGACCTTTCAGTCTCCGTGTTCCGAGGCCATATCTGCATATGCTAGGCTCGTCAACTTTTAACCTGAGTATTCTGCGTGTGCAAAAACTGGCTTGCACCCGTTGTAGATGGACGTAGAGCTTATCACACCCGATCATCACATGGTGTCTGGGCATGACGAACTTTGGCAACGGTGCATACTCAGGGAGAACACTTCTTGATAATTTAAGTGAGAGATGATCTTAAAATGCTACCGCCAATCAAAGCAAGATAAGATGCATAAAGGATAAACATCACATGCAATCAATATAAGTGATATGATATGGCCATCATCATCTTGTGCTTGTGATCTCCATCTCCGAAGCACCATCGTGATCACCATCGTCACCGGCGCGACACCTTGATCTTCATCGTAGCATCGTTGTCGTTTACGCCATCTATTGCTTCTACGACTATCGCTACCGCTTAGTGATAAAGTAAAGCAATTACAGGGCGTTTGCATTTCATACAATAAAGCGACAACCATATGGCTCCTGCCAGTTGCCGATAACTTCGGTTACAAAACATGATCATCTCATACAATAAAATATAGCATCACGTCTTGACCATATCACATCACAACATGCCCTGCAAAAACAAGTTAGACTTCCTCTACTTTGTTGTTGCAAATTTTACGTGGCTGCTACGGGCTGAGCAAGAACCGTTCTTACCTACGCATCAAAACCACAACGATAGTTCGTCAAGTTAGTGCTGTTTTAACCTTCGCAAGGACCGGGCGTAGCCACACTCGGTTCAACTAAAGTGAGAGAGACATACACCCTCCAGCCACCTTTAAGCACGAGTGCTCGTAACGGTGAAACCAGTCTCGCGTAAGCGTACGCGTAATGTCGGTCTGGGCCGCTTCATCTCACAATGCCGCTGAACCAAAGTATGACATGCTGGTAAGCAGTATGACTTATATCGCCCACAACTCACTTGTGTTCTACTCGTGCATATGACATCTACGCATAAAACCTGGCTCGGATGCCACTGTTGGGGAACATAGTAATTTCAAAAAAATTCCTACGCACACGCAAGATCATGGTGATGGCATAGCAACGAGAGGGGAGAGTGTTATCCACGTACCCTCGTAGACCGTAAGCGGAAGCGTTAGCACAACGCGGTTGATGTAGTCGTACGTCTTCACGATCCGACCGATCCAAGTAACGAACGTACGGCACCTCCGAGTTCAGCACACGTTCAGCTCGATGACGATCCCCGGGCTCCGATCCAGCAAAGCTTTGGGATGAGTTCCGTCAGCATGACGGCGTGGTGACGATGATGATGTTCTACCGGTGCAGGGCTTCGCCTAAACTCCGCGACGATATGACTAAGGTGGAATATGGTGGAGGGGGGCACCGCACACGGCTAAGGAACGATCCGTAGATCAACTTGTGTGTCTATGGGGTGCCCCCCGCCCCTGTATATAAAGGAGGGAGGGGGGAGGCCGGCCGGCCCTTGTGGACTCCTTCTTTCCTACTCCTACTAGGAGGGGAAAGGAAGGGGGAGAGGGGGGAAGGAAAGAGGGGGGCGCCGCCCCCCCCCCTCCTAGTCCAATTCGGTCCAGAGGGAGAGGGGGCACGCGGCCCTCCCTGGCCGCCCCTCTCTCTTCCCACCAAGGCCCATGTGGCCCATTAACTCTCCGGGGGGGTTCCGGTAACCCTCCGACACTCCGGTTTTCTCCGAAATCACCCGGAACACTTCCGGTGTCCGAATATAGTCGTCCAATATATCAATCTTTATGTCTCGACCATTTAGAGACTCCTGTCATGTTCGTGATCACATTCGGGACTCCGAACAAACTTCGGTACATCAAAACTTATAAACTCATAATAAAACTGTCATCGTAACTTTAAGCGTGCGGACCCTATGGGTTCGAGAACTATGTAGACATGACCTAGAACTATTCTCGGTCAATAACCAATAGCAGAACCTGGATGCCCATATTGGTTCCTACATATTCTACGAAGATCTTTATCGGTCAAACCGCATAACAACATACGTTGTTCCCTTTGTCATCGGTATGTTACTTGCCCGAGATTCGATTGTCGGTATCTAATACCTAGTTCAATCTCGTTACCGGCAAGTCTCTTTACTCGTTACGTAATACATCATCTCGTAACTAACTCATTAGCTACATTGCTTGCAAGGCTTATAGTGATGTGCATTACCGAGAGGGCCCAGAGATACCTCTCCGACAATCGGAGTGACAAAACCTAATCTCGAAATACGCCAACCCAACATGTACCTTCGGAGACACCTGTAGTACTCCTTTATAATCACCCAGTTATGTTGTGACGTTTGGTAGTACCCAAAGTGTTCCTCCGGTAAACGGGAGTTGCATAATCTCATAGTTACAGGAACATGTATAAGTCATGAAGAAAGCAATAGCAATATACTAAACGATCAAGTGCTAGGCTAACGGAATGGGTCATGTAAATCACATCATTCTCCTAATGATGTGATCCCGTTAATCAAATGACAACACATGTCTATGGTTAGGAAACATAACCATCTTTGATTAATGAGCTAGTCTAGTAGAGGCATACTAGTGACTATATGTTTGTCTATGTATTCACACATGTATCATGTTTCCGGTTAATACAATTCTAGCATGAATAATAAACATTTATCATGATATGAGGAAATAAATTATTATTGCCTCTAGGGCATATTTCCTTCAGGGTTCACACCCAAGTCCAAGAACAAGAAGAAGAACGACAAGACCAAACGACCTCCCCCTCTCAAGCAAACATTTTTGAAGGAGGGAGAGGGCACTCCTAAGGAGAATAAGAACAATGTGAAGGGTGGTGATGTCAAAAAGGGCAATGCCACCCCTTCCAACAAAGCCGACGACTTTAACCCTTCTTATGTGTTATGCCGTGCTAGTGATGGGCATGTTTATGCTAAATTTGTTGGTTCTCCTTATGAGTACATTGAATGGTCTATTTGGGTTCCCAAGACCCTTGTTACTAACATCAAAGGACCCATTACTCAATGGGTACCTAAAACCAAGCATTGATCTCTTGTAGGTGTTTGCTTCCGGTGGAGGGTCATGGTTGCTCGATAGTGGAGCCACAAATCATATGACCGGAAGAAAGGACTTGGTGGTGGATGTGCAAAGGATTCCATCTATGCCCACCAACGCTGAGTGGGGTGATGCCCCGTTTTCTAAGGTATTGGGTCTTGGCAAGGTTGTCATTTCTCATGATCTCACGATCGAGAAAGTCATGCTTGTTGAGTCCCTTGCTTACAATCTTCTTTCCGTTTGTCAACTTGCACTCATGGGATTTGCCACTTTCTTTGATATTGATACCATGGCTCTCTTGTGGAGCAAGACTCTTAAAGTAGCCTTTGTTGGGCATGTCGAGAATGGTCTTTATGTGATTAACTTTTCGAAGCGACCCACTAAGATCGCGACATGCGTAATGGCTAAAGTTGATGTGGGGTGGCTTTGGCATCGCCGTTTAGCCCACGTCAATATGAGATATTTGCATAGTCTTCTCAAGGGGGACCATGTCCATGGACTAACAAATGTTAGTTTTTCCAAAGATCGTGCTTGCAGTGCTTGTATCAAGTGAAAGCTTCATGAGACGCACTAGTAGAAAAGAGGGCTTTGGTCGAGGCCGGGTTAGCCCATTAGTCCCGGTTCAGTCTAGAACCGAGACTAATGGGGGCATAAGTCCCGGTTCGTGCACCCAGGGGCCACGTGGGCCATTTGTCCCGGTTCGTCTGGACCTTTTAGTCCCGCTTGGTGCCACGAACCAGGACTAAAGGGTGCGATGCCCATTAGTACCGGTTCGTGGCACCAACCGGGACTAAAGGTTAGACCTTTAGTCCCAGTTCGAGCCACCAACCGGTACTAATGGGGTTTGAGGCATTAGTACCGGTTCATGGCACGAACCGGTACTAAAGGTCCCATTTTC
>NC_041383.1:726288636-726309154 GCF_002162155.2 Triticum dicoccoides
TCAGTTTTAAAAAAATAAAAGAAAATGATAAAAATGTCAAAAAAATAAAAAAAATAACTTTCCCATGTGATATGTGGTCTAGTTGTTGGGAAAATTTGCAAATGTGAATTTCGACTTTTTTTTGCAAAATCTCTCTAGAATTTAGTAAAATGGGCATACCTTTTGCATACTAACTCGGATGAAAAAGTTTTTTATATGAAAAATCATCTACTCGAAAAGTTGCATCCAAATTTAACTGGGGGAACCCCGTTAAACATTTTCAAAATCCTCAAAAACCTAACAGAAAAAAAGTTACGGGGCTTTTAAGATCTAGAGTGGAAAAATTCGAAAAAAATTCAAACTATGGTCAAACTATGGTCAAACTAATTATTCTAGAATATTAGTGTTACTAAATAATTATTTCAGTTATTTTGAATTTTGGTCAAATCTGGTCAAACTGTGGTCAACCAATGGTCAAACTAATTATTCAAGAAATGTTAGTGTTACTAAATAATTATTCTTTTTTAAAACAATAGTTTCAAACTCAAACAGTGAAATGTGTCACTTCATGCTCAAGCAAAATTCCTGAGGGTTAATAGGATTGACATATTACTATTTTTAGGAAAACAACAAGTGCAGACTTGGAAACGAGGGAGAATAGAACCCTGAAGTTAAGCGTGCTCAGGCTGGGGGAGTGGGAGGATGGGTGACCGTTCAGGAAGTTAGATGATTTGGAATGATGAGGGGTGATTAGAGATTAGAGGATAAATTGAGCAGTGATGAGGGGTGGTGATTAGAGATTAGAGGTTAAAATAATTCAGAAATTTGAAAATAAAAAAAATTCAAAAAAAATCACAAAAATTCCTTTAGTAAGATGGAGCTCCACGTGGCCGTGACCTTTAGTCCCGGTTCGTGTTAGAACTGGGACTAAAGGGGGGAGGCATTAGTCACGACCCTTTAGTCCCGGTTCAAGAACCGGGACTAAAGGCCCTTACGAACCGGGACTGATGCCCCCTTTTCTACTAGTGACGGCTCACCCTCCCACGACTATCATCTACTCGAAGAGACCCTTGGAGCTCCTTCACATGGATCTTTTTGGGCCTCCATCCTTTGATAGTCTTGGGGGTAGAAAGTATTGCTTGGTGATCGTGGATGACTATTCAAGATATACTTGGGTATATTTCTTCAAGAGGAAGAGCGAGACCCAACAAACCGTCATCGACTTTGCAAATGAATCTCAACGGCAACATGATGCAAAGATCTTGATAATAAAGAGTGACAACGGCACCGAGTTCAAGAACTACACCTTGGATGAGTTTCTCAGTGATGAGGGGATCAAGCATCAGTATGCTGCACCTTATACCCCTCAACAAAATGGTGTAGCGGAGAGGAGGAACCGGACGTTGATGGATGCGGCAAGGACCATGATGGCGGAGTTCAAGTCTCCGTGCGACTTTTGGGCCGAAGCCATCAACACAGCATGTCATGCATCCAATCGGCTCTACCTCCGCAAAGGCTTGAACAAGACTCCCTATGAAATACTTACCGGTAACAAGCCCAACCTCAAGTACTTCTGGGTGTTCGGGTGTAAGTGTTTCATTCTCAAGAAAGGTGTTAGTTTTTCTAAATTTGAGGCTAGAGCTTATGGGGGCATATTTATTGGTTATGCTACAAACTCTCATGCTTACCGTGTCCTCAACAAGTCCACCGGACTCATTGAGGAGACGTGTAACATGGAGTTTGACGAGAATAACGGCTCCCAAGTGGAGCAAATTGGTACTTGTGATGTAGGTGATGAAATTCCTCCCCAAGCCATAAGAAGAATGGGTGTTGGTCATATCCTACCCATTGAGGAACCCCTTGTGGCCGAAGGAGAAGGACAATGCTCCACTCAAGTGGAGCCATCACCAACCCAAGACCCACACGCTTCTAAAGAACAAAGTGAAGGCCCTCAACCTCGTGAATGAGATAAAGGGCAAGATCAACCTCAAGATGGTGGCGAACCACCAAATGATGCCCAAGGTCAAGTTCGACTCTTTGAGCAAGTTCAAGATCAAGAGCAAGCTCAAGACGGCGCTCAAGATGAACAAGTTACCCCTCCTCTCTTCACATCCGAGGAGGAATTAGAGCGTCGTGCCACGAAGATTGCTTCCAAGCTCACTACCAAAGGCCATCTCATGGAGAATGTGGTTGGAAGCCTAAGAAAGGGGGTAAGCACTTCTAGACAATTAGCAAACTATTGTGAACATCACGCGTTTGTTTCTTGTGTCGAACCCCAAAAGGTCTATGAGGCGCTCGAGGACCCGAATTGGCTAAATTAAATGCATGAAGAACTCAACAACTTCGAGCATAATGCCAAGGCCAACCGGGAATCATAATGTCATTGGAACCAAGTGGATATTCAAGAACAAGCAAGATGCTCATGGGATCATTGTTCGCAACAAGGCTCTCTTGGTGGTACAAGGCTACTCCCAAGTCGAGGGTATCAACTACGGTGAAACCTTTGCTCCCGTTGCTCGCCTTGAATCTATTCGTTTGTTGACTGCTTATGCTTCTCATCATAATCTCACGTTGCAACAAATGGATGTGAAGAGTGATTTTCTTAATGGTCCCATTAATGAGTTCATGTATGTCAAACAACCCCCCAGGTTCGATGATCCCTACTTCCCCGATCATGTGTACCAACTCCACAAGGTGCTCTATGGCCTTAAACAAGCCCCAAGTGCATGGTATGAGCATCTTACGGAGTTGTTACAAGATCGTGGGTTCGAAATCGGGAAAATCCACCCCACTCTTTTTACTAAGAAGGTCAAAGGGGAGTTGTTTGTGTGCCAACTATATATAGATGATATCATTTTTTGTTCCCCTAACAAAGCTTTCAATGAAGAATTTGCCGCTCTCATGAGCTCAAAGTTTAAGATTTCTATGATGGGAGAGTCGAAGTTCTTTCTCGGGTTCGAAATCAAGCAAAGAAGAGAAGTAACCTTCATCAACCAAGCCAAACACACTCAAGATATGCTAAGAAGATTCAAGCTAAGTGATGTCAAGTCGGCCTCCACCCCAATGCCCACCAAGTGCCAACTTGACATTGATCCAAATGGTAAAGCGGTGGATCAAAAGGTATTTCGCTCCATGATTGGCTCCTTACTTTACCTTTGTGCATCTAGACCGGATATCATGTTAAGTGTGGGAATTTGTGCATAGTTTCAAGCCGCACCAAAGGAAAGCCACTTGGTGGCGGTCAAGCGAATCTTTCGATATTTGGCTCATACCCCAAACTTTGGCTTATGGTACCCAAGAGGAGCAAACTTCGAACTTGAAGGATATTCGGATTCTGATTGGGCGGGAGACAAAGTGGATAGAAAGTCCACCTCCATAGGGTGCCAATTTCTTGGTTGCTCTTTGGTTAGTTGGTCTTCCAAGAAGCAAAGTTGTGTGTCTCTCTCGTCCACCGAAGCGGAGTATGTGGCGGCCGGTAGTTGTTGTGCACAACTCTTATGGATGAGGCAAACTTTAAAGGATTACGGTGTCATTTGTGACAAAGTGCCTCTTTGGTGTGACAATGAAAGTGCCATCAAGATTTCTCTCAACCCGGTGCAACACTTCAAGACGAAGCATATTGTGATTCGGTATCACTTCAGCCGGGATCATATTAGGCGAGGGGAGATCAAGCTCAACTATGTCAACGCTCATGATAACCTTGCAGGCATTTTCACGAAACCCTTGGATGAAGCAAGATTTCGCGAGTTGAGGAATGAGCTAAATATCATTGATTCGAGTAATGTGACTTGAACCCTTGCACACCCCACCACACTCATATTGTTGTCTAGTTTAGATGTAGGCATGTACATAGGGGGAGTGTTGTTCTCTCAATGAACTTTCCCTCCCCCATTATGCATAAACTAATCAAACTCTTTCACATTAGCCATTTCTGATGGTACTTGTGCTTCAAAGATGAGTTTTGGTCATGGGCCCAAGGTTAAAATCTTCGCGGTGCCATGCCTCCGAACTCAAACATAGGTGGTCTCGGCCACCGCCCTCTCTTGGAGAGGAGTGTTTTTCTTGTCTTCTTTTTGCTTGGTTTGCTTGTGTGTTTTGCTCCTATGTTTAGTCGTTTTCTTTCGTGAGCTAAGCCTCTTTGTGCCTACCTTGTTGCGGCTGAGCCGTACTACCGCTGGGTGCACGGTACTACCGCTGATGATCATCAAGCGGTACTACCGCCCCCTCAGCGGTACTACCGCTCTAGGGCGGGTGTGGGGGGTTATGTTGGGGGCAGGGGGAGTTGCTTTCTCCCCCATACCCATTCGCTCCACTCGCCCGTCTTCCTTGTCGCTCCAGCGATGCCTTGCTGCAGGAGGGCTTCGGCGGGCCGCCGTCTTCATGCCGTTCCTCTCCATTTCCTTTGGTGGAATCGATCCCCACCACGTCCTCTTGCCATGGATGCTGGTATTGCCCCCGTTCTCTCGTTCTCTTTTTGCCTAGATTTCACATCTAGTTGTTAGGGGCAATAGGCATTGCTTTGCTCGATTTTTGGCTAAATCGACACTTGAGTAGGGTGGAGATGGCATCTAGACCATGTGGATTGGAGTTTGGTAGGTGTATTTTTGAATTTGGCATCACCGGTAGTGCCGGATCTGGCCACGGCAGTAGATAACTGTCGTTCCCCGTCTAGAGCGGTACTACCGCTCATCTGGTGCGGTACTACCGCCCGAGCGGTACTGCCGCTTCTTGGTCACGGTACTACCGCTCTCGAGCGGTACTGCCGCTCCTAAGTCGCGGTACTACCGCTGGATGCTCAATTCTATCTTTTGCCTACCACTTTTTGATCCATGTTGTTTTGTTTGAAGGCTTATGCTCTTTCTTTCATGTTGTTTCTTCTGCTTGTGTGTTTGGTTCCAGGTGATGAACATCCTGAGCAGCAAGCCCGCCGTGTCAACCCCGACCGTTCAACGTCCAAGCGCTACCGTACCTCTGAGACAGCGGGTGGTTCCTCAAGTGCTCAACCTCCGCCTCAACTTCAGAAGAAGCCTGCCAACAAGCCGAAGCCGAGGGGCAAGACTGTGACTGAAATGACTGCAAGGGAATTCTAGGAAAGGCATCGTCGCAACCCCTATGCGGAAGACCAAGAACCCACTTTGGTCAACCGCCCGTTCTGGAACCGTTTTCAGTTTGCCATCTACTTTGATGTGATCAAGGCTAAAAGGAACCTCTATGTTGATGTGCATTCCATCGACACTGATGCTATGGAGAATGACCTTGAGTACTTTGGCGAAGCCCTTCAAATGTGCACTCAGCTGAACATTCTCAGAATCATGCAGTTTAACAAGGACTATGATGCAGATTTGGTGGCTCAATTCTATGCCACTGTCCATCCGGGGACTGATGAAGAAAGGACTCTGACTTGGATGACAAATGGCAAGATGCGTTCTGTCAAGTGAAAGGCCTTCATGGAGTTGCTTGGGGTGGAAGATCATGGGCTTGAGACTCCAGTTGACTTCCGCCCTCACCGCAACGCTACCTCCACTCACAAGCAAGCCCTATGGCCTTTCTATACTGTGAAGACTCACCCCGTGACTGAGAAGGAGTCCTATGAGCTGCCTGCCGTTCTGGACATCCTTCATCGCGTTTTTTGTGAGACTCTCTTCCCTCGTATCGAGAATCTGTATATGGTCCACTCCTATCTAGTGGATATGCTTCTCTTCTGCCGGCATGAGAAGGATGCAAACACTAGTGAGTCCCTGGACATTTCCCATGTCATGTGGTCTAAACTTCTCTCTGCCGTTTCTGAGTGCAAATGCCCGATCTATGGTCCGTTTATCATGTTGCTCATTGAGAAGGCCTGGGCACATACCTATCCTAGAGTTTTGCTAGAAACTGGAGAGTTGGTTTCTCATGAGATCAAGCGTCTGAGGAAGAAGGATACTTGGGGCACCCAAGCTCCTAAGTCTGGACGCCCATCTACAGCTGCTGACATGAAGACCGAGGGCGAGGCAAAGGCCGATGATGATGAGGACTATGAGCCCTCCGGAGTGGAGCCTCTTGGGCAAAGAAGATCAAGCGCAAGATGAAGAAATTTTTCTGCATGGAGTCTCATGGCCAGTACATGTCTCATGTCTCTGAGAAGAAGGCCCAGAGCCGTCACAAGGAGTTCATGCGTCAGTTGGGTGCAACAGTTGCCAGCGGTTCTAAGGGTAGGATCACTGCTGAGGAGGAGTGGGTTTAGCAGCACTACCCATGGACTGATTCTGACACTGAGCAAGTTCCTACCAATGACGGCGGTGCAGACGATCCCGCTAGGATATGATGCTCGAGATCTTCAGTTGGCTGTCACCTGGAGCCGTAGCAACGCTCTTTGCCTTTTTGGCATCTCGATGCCAAAGGGGGAGAGAGTCTAGGGATTTGCGTCTTTGCCTAGTTGCGAGTGTGTGTTTGTGGTCTGTTTGTCTTGTCTTTCTCGCCTTTTCTCTCGTCATTTGCTTTGGTTGGTTTTGTATCTATGAGACCTAGTTCCAGTTCATATGGTGTGAGACATATGCTACCTTATCTATTATCACCTATGTCCGTCGAGTACTTTGGTACCTTATGAGTTGCATGCTTATCCTCTTTTATCATATATACCCTACTCATGTACCCACTGTTGGAAATATGCCCTAGAGGCAATAATAAAAGGATTATTATTATATTTTTTTTGTTCATGATAGTTGTCTTTTATTCATGCTATAATTGTATTATCCGGAAATCGTAATACACGTGTGAATACTTAGACCACAATATGTCCCTAGTAAGCCTCTAGTTGACTAGCTCGTTGATCAATAGATAGTCATGGTTTCCTGACTATGGACATTGGATGTCATTGATAACGGGATCACATCATTAGTAGAATGATGTGATGGACAAGACCCAATCCTAAGCATAGCACAAGATCGTGTAGTTCGTTTTGCTAGAGCTTTTACAATGTCAAGTATCTCTTCCTTAGACCATGAGATCGTGTAACTCCCGGATACCGTAGGAGTGCTTTGGGTGTACCAAATGTCACAACGTAACTGGGTGACTATAAAGGTGCACTATAGGTATCTCTGAAAGTGTCTATTGGGTTGACACGGATCGAGACTGGGATTTGTCACTCCGTATTACGAAGAGGTATCACTGGGCCCACTCGGTAGTGCATCATCATAATGAGCTCAAAGTGACCAAGTGTCTGGTCACGGGATCATGCATTGCGGTATGAGTAAAGTGACTTGCCGGTAACGAGATTGAACGAGGTATTGGGATACCGACGATCGAATCTCAGGCAAGTAACATACCGTTTGACAAAGGGAATTGTATACGGGGTTGCTTGAATCCTCGACATCGTGGTTCATCCGATGAGATCATCGAGGAGTATGTGGGAGCCAACATGGGAATCCAGATCCCGCTGTTGGTTATTGACCGGAGAGCCGTCTCGGTCATGTCTGCATGTCTCCCGAACCCGTAGGGTCTACACACTTAAGGTTCGGTGACGCTAGGGTTGTATGAATATGAGTATGCAGCAAACTGAATGTTGTTCGGAGTACCTGATGAGATCCCGGACGTCACGAGGAGTTCCGGAATGGTCCGGAGGTAAAGAATTATATATAGGAAGTGTTGTTTCGACCATCGGGAAAGTTTCGGGGTCACCCGGTATTGTACCGGGACCACCGGAAGGGTCCCGGGGGTCCACCGGGTGGGGCCACCTATCCGGAGGGCCCCGTGGGCTGAAGTGGGAGGGGAACCAGCCCCTAGTGGGCTGGTGTGCCCCCCCCCTTGCCCCCCTGCGCCTAGGGTTGGAAACCCTAGGGTGGGGGGGCGCACCACTTGCCTTGGGGGGCACTCCACCCCCCCTGGCCGCCGCCCCCTTGGGAGATTCCCATCTCCAGGGCCGGCGCCCCCCCTGGGGGCCCATATAAAGGAAGGGGGGAGGGCAGCCGGACCCTGAGTCTTGGCGCCTCCCTCCTCCTGCTACACCTCTTCCTCCTCCCGCAGTTGCTTGGCGAAGCCCTGCTGGAGTCCTGCTGCATCCACCACCACGCCGTTGTGCTGCTGGATCTTCATCAACCTCTCCTTCCCCCTTGCTGGATCAAGACGGAGGAGACGTCACGCTGACCGTACGTGTGTTGAACGCGGAGGTGCCGTCCGTTCGGCGCTAGGATCTCCGGTGATAGGATCACGACGAGAACGGCTACCTCAACCCCGTTCTCTTGAACGCTTCCGCACGCGATCTACAAGTGGTATGTAGATGCATCTCTCTCCCATTGCTAGATGAACTCATAGATTGATCTTGGTGAACGTAGGAAATTTTTTATTTTATGCAACGTTCCCCAACAGTGGCATCATGAGCTAGGTCTATGCGTAGTTCTCTATTGCACGAGTAGAACACAAATCTGTTGTGGGCGTAGATCTTGTCAACTTGCTTGCTACTACTAGTGTTTTCTTGCTTCAGCGGTACTGTGGGATGAAGCGGCCCGGACCGACCTTACACGTACGCTTACGTGAGACAGGTTCCACTGACTGACATGCACTAGTTGCATAAGGTGGCTAGCGGGTGTCTGTCTCTCCTACTTTAGTTGGAGCTGATTTGATGAAAAGGGTCCTTATGAAGGGTAAATAGAAGTTGATAAAATCACGTTGTGGTTATTCATAGGTAAGAAAACGTTCTTGCTAGAACCCAATTGCAGCCACGTAAAAGATGCAACAACAATCAGAGGACGTCTAACTTGTTTTTGCAGCAATTGTCATGTGATGTGATATGGCCAGAAGTTGTGATGAATGATGAATGATATATTGTGATGTATGAGATCATGTTCTTGTAATAGGAATCACGACTTGCATGTCGATGAGTATGACAACCGGCAGGAGCCATAGGAGTTGTCTTAATTATTGTATGACCTGCGTGTCAATGATTTAACGCCATGTAATTACTTTACTTTATTGCTAAGTCGTTAGCTATAGTAGTAGAAGTAATAGTTGGCGAGCAACTTCATGGAGGCACGATGATGGAGATCATGGTGTCATGCCGGTGACGAAGATGATCATGGAGCCCCGAAGATGGAGATCGAAGGAGCTATATGATATTGGCCATATCATGTCACTACTTTATATAATTGCATGTGATGTTTATTATGTTTTATGCATCTTGTTTACTTAGAACGGCGGTAGTAAATAAGATGATCCCTTATAATAATTTCAAGAAAGTGTTCCCCCTAACTGTGCGCCGTTGCTAAAGTTCGTCGTTTCGAAGCACCACGTGATGATCGGGTGTGATAGATCCTTACGTTCACATACAACGGGTGTAAGACAGTTTTACACATGCATAAACACTTAGGGTTAACTTGACGAGCCTAGCATGTACAGACATGGCCTCAGAACACAAGAGACCGAAAGGTCGAACATGAGTCGTATGGAAGATACGATCAACATGGAGATGTTCACCGATGATGACTAGTCCGTCTCACGTGATGATCGGACACGGCCTAGTCGACTCGGATCGTGTAACACTTAGATGACTAGAGGGATGTCAATCTTAGTGGGAGTTCATTAAATAATTTGATTAGATGAACTTAATTATCATGAACTTAGTCTAAAATCTTTGCAAAATATGTCTTGTAGATCAAATGGCCAACGCTCATGTCAACATGAACTTCAACGCATTCCTAGAGAAAACCAAGCTGAAAGATGATGGCAGCAACTATTCGGACTGGGTCCGGAACCTAAGGTTCATCCTCATAGCAGCCAAGAAAGCATATGTCCTAGAAGGACCGCTAGGTGAAGCACCCATCCCAGAGAACCAAGACGTTATGAACGCTTGGCAGTCACGTGCTGATGATTACTCCCTCGTTCAGTGCGTCATGCTTTACAGCTTAGAACCGGGGCTCCAAAAGTGTTTCGAGCAACACGGAGCATATGAGATGTTCGAGGAGCTGAAAATGGTTTTTCAAGCTCATGCCCGGATCGAGAGATATGAAGTCTCCGAAAAGTTCTATAGTTGTAAGATGGAGGAAAACAGTTCTGTCAGTGAGCACATACTCAAAATGTCTGGGTTGCACAACCGCCTGTCCCAGCTGGAGATCAACCTCCCGGACGAGGCGGTCATTGACAGAATCCTTCAGTCGCTCCCACCGAGCTACAAGAGCTTTGTGATGAACTACAATATGCAGGGGATGGTGAAGACCATTCCTGAAGTATTTTCAATGCTGAAGTCAGCAGAGGTTGAAATCAAGAAAGAACATCAAGTGTTGATGGTCAATAAGACCACTAAGTTCAAGAAGGGCAAGGGTAAGAAGAACTTCAAGAAGGACGGCAAAGATGTTGCCGCGCTCGGTAAGCCAGTTGCCGGGAAGAAGTCAAAGAATGGACCCAAGCCTGAGACTGAGTGCTTTTATTGCAAAGGGAAGGGTCACTGGAAGCGGAACTACCCCAAATACTTAGCGGACAAGAAGGCCGGCAACACTAAAGGTATATGTGATATACATATAATTGATGTGTACCTTACCAGTACTCGTAGTAACTCCTGGGTATTTGATACTGGTGCCATTGCTCATATTTGTAACTCACAGCAGGAGCTGCGGAATAAGCGAAGACTGGCGAAGGACGAGGTGACGATGCGCGTCGGGAATGGTTCCAAGGTCGATGTGATCGCCATCGGCACGCTACCTCTACATTTACCCACAGGATTAGTTATGAACCTCAATAATTGTTATTTAGTGCCAAGTTTGAGCATGAACATTGTATCTGGATCTCGTTTAATACGAGATGACTACTCATTTAAATCCAAGAATAATGGTTGTTCTATTTATATGAGAGATATGTTTTATGGTCATGCCCCGATGGTCAATGGTTTATTCTTAATGAATCTCGAACGTAATGTTACACATATTCATAGTGTGAATACCAAAAGATGTAAAGTTGATAACGATAGTCCCACATACTTGTGGCACTGCCGCCTTGGTCACATTGGTGTCAAGCGCATGAAGAAGCTCCATGCTGATGGACTTTTAGAGTCTCTCGATTATGAATCATTTGACACATGCGAACCATGCCTCATGGGCAAAATGACCAAGACTCCGTTCTCCGGAACAATGGAGCGAGCAACCAACTTATTGGAAATCATACATACTGATGTGTGTGGTCCAATGAGCGTTGAGGCTCGCGGAGGATATCGTTATGTTCTCACTCTCACTGATGACTTAAGTAGATATGGGTATGTCTACTTGATGAAACACAAGTCTAAGACCTTTGAAAAGTTCAAGGAATTTCGGAATGAAGTAGAGAATCAACATGACCGAAAGATAAAATTCTTACGAGCGGATCATGGAGGAGAATATTTAAGTCACGAATTTGGTACGCACTTAAGGAAATGTGGAATCGTTTCACAACTCACGCCGCCTGGAACACCTCAGCGTAACGGTGTGTCCAAACGTCGTAATCGCACTCTATTAGATATGGTGCGATCTATGATGTCTCTTACTGATTTACCGCTATCATTTTGGGGATATGCTCTAGAGACAGCTACATTCACTTTAAATAGGGCACCGTCTAAATCCGTTGAGACGACACCGTATCAATTATGGTTTGGGAAGAAACCTAAGCTGTCATTTCTAAAAGTTTGGGGATGCGATTCTTATGTCAAGAAACTTCAACCTGAAAAGCTCGAACCCAAGTCGGAAAAATGCGTCTTCATAGGATACCCTAATGAAACCACTGGGTATACCTTCTACCTTAGATCCGAAGGCAAGATCTTTGTTGCCAAGAACGGATCCTTTCTGGAAAAAGAGTTTCTCTCGAAAGGAGTAAGTGGGAGGAAAGTAGAACTCGATGAAGTACTACCTCTTGAACTGGAAAGTAGTGCAGCTCAGGAAAATGTTCCTGCGGTGACTACACCGACTGGAGAGGAAATTAATGATGATGATCGAGGTACTTCGGATCAAGTTGCTACTGAACTTCGTAGGTCCACAAGGACACGTTCCACACCAGAGTGGTATGGCAACCCTGTCCTGGAAATCATGTTGTTAGACAAAGGTGAACCTTCGAACTATGAAGAAGCGATGGCGGGCCCAGATTCCAACAAATGGCTAGAAGCCATGCAATCCGAGATAGAATCCATGTATGAAAACAAAGTATGGACTTTGACTGACTTGCCCGATGATCGGCGAGCGATAGAAAACAAATGGATCTTTAAGAAGAAGACGGACACGGATGGTAATGTCACCATCTATAAAGCTCGACTTGTCGCTAAGGGTTATCGGCAAGTTCAAGGGGTTGACTACGATGAAACTTTCTCTCCCGTAGTGAAGCTTAAGTCCGTCCGAATCATGTTAGCAATTGCTGCATACTATGATTATGAGATATGGCAGATGGACGTCAAAACGACATTCCTTAACGGTTATCTTAAGGAAGAGCTGTATATGATGCAGCCGGAAGGTTTTGTCGATCCTAAGAATGCTAACAAAGTATGCAAGCTCCAGCGATCCATTTATGGGCTGGTGCAAGCATCTCGGAGTTGGAACATTCGCTTTTATGAGATGATCAAAGCGTTTGGGTTTATGCAGACTTATGGAGAAGCCTGCGTTTGCAAGAAAGTGAGTGGGAGCTCTGTAGCATTTCTCATATTATATGTAGATGACATACTTTTGATGGGAAATGATATAGAATTCTTGGACATCATTAAGGCCTACTTGAATAAGTGTTTTTCAATGAAGGACCTTGGAGAAGCTGCTTACATATTAGGCATCAAGATCTATAGGGATAGATCGAGACGCCTCATAGGTCTTTCACAAAGCACATACCTTGATAAGATTTTGAAGAAGTTCAAAATGGATCAGTCCAAGAAAGGGTTCTTGCCTGTATTGCAAGGTGTGAGATTGAGCTCGGCTCAATGCCCGACCACGACAGAAGATAAAGAAGAGATGAGTGTCATCCCCTATGCCTCAGCCATAGGATCTATTATGTATGCCATGATGTGTACCAGACCAGATGTAAACCTTGCCGTAAGTTTGGTAGGTAGGTACCAAAGTAATCCCGGCAAGGAACACTGGACAACGGTCAAGAATATCCTAAAGTACCTGAAAAGGACAAAGGACATGTTTCTCGTTTATGGAGGTGACGAAGAGCTCGTCGTAAAGGGTTACGTCGATGCTAGCTTCGACACAGATCTTGACTCTAAGTCACAAACCGGATACGTGTATATGTTCAATGGTGGGGTAGTAAGCTGGTGCAGCTGCAAGCAGAGCATCGTGGCGGGATCTACATGTGAAGCGGAGTACATGGCAGCCTCGGAGGCAGCGCATGAAGCAATTTGGGTGAAGGAGTTCATCACCGACCTAGGAGTCATACCCAATGCGTCGGGGCCGATCAAACTCTTCTGTGACAACACTGGAGCTATTGCACTTGCCAAGGAGCCCAGGTTTCACAAGAAGACCAGGCACATCAACCGTCGCTTCAACTCCATTCGTGAAAATGTTCAAGATGAAGACATAGAAATTTGCAAAGTACATACGGATCTGAATGTCGCAGATCCGTTGACTAAACCTCTTCCGCGAGCAAAACATGATCAACACCAGAACTCTATGGGTGTTCGATACATCACAATGTAACTAGATTATTGACTCTAGTGCAAGTGGGAGACTATTGGAAATATGCCCTAGAGGCAATAATAAAAGGATTATTATTATATTTCTTTGTTCATGATAGTTGTCTTTTATTCATGCTATAATTGTATTATCCGGAAATCGTAATACACGTGTGAATACTTAGACCACAATATGTCCCTAGTAAGCCTCTAGTTGACTAGCTCGTTGATCAACAGATAGTCATGATTTCCTGACTATGGACATTGGATGTCATTGATAACGGGATCACATCATTAGGAGAATGATGTGATGGACAAGACCCAATCCTAAGCATAGCACAAGATCGTGTAGTTCGTTTTGCTAGAGCTTTTCCAATGTCAAGTATCTCTTCCTTAGACCATGAGATCGTGTAACTCCCGGATACCGTAGGAGTGCTTTGGGTGTACCAAACGTCACAACGTAACTGGGTGACTATAAAGGTGCACTATAGGTATCTCTGAAAGTGTCTGTTGGGTTGACACGGATCGAGACTGGGATTTGTCACTCCGTATTACGGAGAGGTATCACTGGGCCCACTCGGTAGTGCATCATCATAATGAGCTCAAAGTGACCAAGTGTCTGGTCATGGGATCATGCATTACGGTACGAGTAAAGTGACTTGCCGGTAACGAGATTGAACGAGGTATTGGGATACCGACGATCGAATCTCGGGCAAGTAACATACCGTTTGACAAAGGGAATTGTATACGGGGTTGCTTGAATCCTCGACATCGTGGTTCATCCGATGAGATCATTGAGGGGTATGTGGGAGCCAACATGGGTATCCAGATCCCGCTATTGGTTATTGACCGAAGAGCCGTCTCGGTCATGTCTGCATGTCTCCCGAACCCGTAGGGTCTACACACTTAAGGTTCGGTGATGCTAGGGTTGTATGAATATGAGTATGCAGCAAACTGAATGTTGTTCGAAGTCCCGGATGAGATCCCGGATGTCACGAGGAGTTCCTGAATGGTCTGGAGGTAAAGAATTATATATAGGAAGTGCTGTTCGGGCCATCGGGAAAGTTTCGGGGTCACCCGGTATTGTATCGGGACCACCGGAAGGGTCCCGGGGGTCCACCGGGTGGGGCCACCTATCCCGGAGGGCCCCGTGGGCTTAAGTGGGAGGGGAACCAGCCCCTAGTGGGCTGGTGCGCCCCCCTTGGGCACCCCCTGCGCCTAGGGTTGGAAACCCTAGGGTGGGGGGCGCACCACTTGCCTTGGGGGGCACTCCACCCCCCCTGGCCGCCAACCCCTTGGGAGATTCCCATCTCCAGGGCCGGCGCCCCCCTGGGGGCCTATATAAAGGAAGGGGGGAGGGCAGCCGGACCCTAAGTCTTGGCGCCTCCCTCCCCCTGCTACACCTCTTCCTCCTCCCGCAGTTGCTTGGCGAAGCCCTGCCGGAGTCCTGCTGCATCCACCTGTTGGGGAACGTAGTAATTTCAAAAAATTTCCTACGCACACGCAAGATCATGGTGATGACATAGCAACGAGAGGGGAGAGTGTTGTCCACGTACCCTCGTAGACCGTAAGCGGAAGCGTTAGCATAACGCGGTTGATGTAGTTGTACGTCTTCACGATCCGACCGGTCCAAGCGCCGAACGTACGGCACCTCCGAGTTCAGCACACGTTCAGCTCGATGACGATCCCCGGGCTCCGATCCAGCAAAGCTTCGGGGATGAGTTCCGTCAGCACGACGGCGTGGTGATGATGATGATGTTCTACCGGCGCAGGGCTTCGCCTAAGCTTCGCGACGATATGACCGAGGTGGAATATGGTGGAGGGGGGCACCGCACACGGCTAAGGAACGATCCGTAGATCAACTTGTGTGTCTATGGGTACCCCCCCGCCCCCGTATATAAAGGAGCCAGGGGGGAGGAGGCGGCCGGCCAAGGAGGGCGCGCCAAGGGGGGAGTCCTACTCCCACCGGGAGTAGGACTCCGTTCTTTCCTAGTTGGAATAGGAGAAGGGGGGAAAGAGGAGGAAGAGGGGAAGGAAAGGGGGGGCGCCGCCCCCCTTCCCTTGTCCTATTCGGACTAGGAAGGGGAGGGGCGCGCGTCCCCCTCCTACCTCCTTCCCTCTTCTCCCTCGAGGCCCATGTAGGCCCAATAACCCCCTGGGGGGGTTCCGGTAACCTTCCGGTGCTCCGGTAAAATGCCGATTTCACCCGGAACGATTCCGATGTCCAAATATAGGCTTCCAATATATCAATCTTTATGTCTCGACCATTTCAAGACTCCTCATTACGTCCGTGATCACATCCTGGACTCTGAACAAACTTCGGTACATCAAAACTTATAAACTCATAATAAAACTGTCATCGTAACGTTAAGCGTGCGGACCCTACGGGTTCGAGAAATATGTAGACATGACCTAGAACTATTCTCGGTCAATAACCAATAGCGGAACCTGGATGCTCATATTGGTTCCTACATATTCTACGAAGATCTTTATCGGTCAAACCGCATAACAACATACGTTGTTCCCTTTGTCATCGGTATGTTACTTGCCCGAGATTTGATCGTCGGTATCCAATACCTAGTTCAATCTCGTTACCGGCAAGTCTCTTTACTCGTTCCGTAATGCATCATCCCGTAACCAACTCATTTGGTCACATTGCTTGCAAGGCTTATAGTGATGTGCATTACCGAGAGGGCCCAGAGATACCTCTCCGACAATCGGAGTGACAAAACCTAATCTCGAAATACGCCAACTCAACATGTACCTTCGGAGACACCTGTAGTACTCCTTTATAATCACCCAGTTACGTTGTGACGTTTCGTAGTACCCAAAGTGTTCCTCCGGTAAACGGGAGTTGCATAATTCTCATAGTTACAGGAACATGTATAAGTCATGAAGAAAGCAATAGCAATATACTAAACGATCAAGTGCTAGGCTAACGGAATGGTTCATGTCAATCACATCATTCTCCTAATGATTTGATCCCATTAATCAAATGACAACACATGTCTATGGTTAGGAAACATAACCATCTTTGATTAACGAGCTAGTCTAGTAGAGGCATACTAGTGACTATATGTTTGTCTATGTATTCACACATGTATCATGTTTCCGGTTAATACAATTCTAGCATGAATAATAAACATTTATCATGATATGAGGAAATAAATAATAACTTTATTATTGCCTCTAGGGCATATTTCCTTCACCACCACCACGCCGTTGTGCTGCTGGATCTTCATCAGCCTCTCCTCCCCCCTTGCTGGATCAAGACGGAGGAGACGTCACGCTGATCGTACGTGTGTTGAACGCGGAGGTACCGTCCGTTCGGCGCTAGGATCTCCGGTGATAGGATCACGACGAGAACGACTACCTCAACCCCGTTCTCTTGAACGCTTCCGCACGCGATCTACAATTGGTATGTAGATGCATCTCTCTCTCTCTCTCGTTGCTAGATGAACTCATAGATTGATCTTGGTGAACGTAGGAAATTTTTTATTTTATGCAACGTTCCCCAACACCCATCTGCTTAGGTTGTTGGACTATAAAATATAGGGGGGTGTTGATCCTAATGTGTGTGCCTTGCATTCAAAGGCACCTATAATTAGGTGCACACATTCAGGGGGAGCCCGTCTATATTTTGTAGTTCTGAGTTTATCCTTACTTTCATGTCCTATCTTTGTGCAAATCCCTGGTTGCCATCAATCCACCAAAAAGGGGGAGATTGTTAAGGCACATCTCTCTCTCTCTATGTAGTTTTGGTGATTGCTGACAACACATTTGTGGACTAATCGTGTGCCTTGAGCTTTTCAGAGATTCATCCCTTGGCACGAGACGATTCCTTCCCCTCGGAGTTCTAATTAAAGACGGGTAGCTCTTCGTTTCTGTTTTGGTGGACATGTTTCGTAGGAGTCACCGTACTATCAAGAGGGGATCCGCTTTGGTAAGGCTAGGGTGGAATCTTCACATACACATCCTCATTGACCCCCCCTGAGCCTTCCCGCCTCGATGGAGCTTTATTCTCCTTCCTTTGAGCTTGGTTTAGTCCCAGCGGTAGTATCGCTCAAGAGCCTCAGGCGGCAGTACCGCTCCGCAGTGGTAGTACCGCCTGGGGGTCCTCAGCCGTAGTACCGCTGCGGTACCGGGCTCCTACCGCCTCGATTCGAGGGGGTCGCCTCTCGTGTCGGATTATGCGGCACAAAGCTGCGGTAGTAGAAGCGGTAGTACCGCCCTACCACCACGGCAGTACCGCACAGGGTCCAAGTCCTGCTCAATTTCGTGCCATCCCAAACTGCACGACAGTACCGCTAGGGGGTGCGGTAGTACCGCTGCCCCCTGTGGTAGTACCGCCCTCTGCGGGGCTGTTTTGGGGGGTAACGGTTGGATTGTCCCCCCCCCCACTATAAAAGGAGGTCTTCTTCTTCAAAGTTGACTTACCTCTTCCCTCCAAGCTCCATTGTTGCTCCAAGCTCCATTTTCGCCCGATCTCTCTCCCTAGCCAATCAAACTTGTTGATTTGCTCGGGATTGGTTGAGAAGGCCCCGATCTACACTTCCACCAAGAGAAATTTGATTCCCCCCACTAATCCATAGCGGATCTTGTTACTCTTGGGTGTTTGAGCACCCTAGACGGTTGAGGTCACCTCAAAGCCATAGTCCATTGTGGTGAAGCTTCGTGGTGTCGTTGGGAGCCTCCTATTCAGTTGTGGAGATTGCCCCAACCTTGTTTGTAAAGGTTCGGTCGCCGCCTCCAAGGGCACTAATAGTGGAATCACGGCATCTCGCATTGTGTGAGGGCGTGAGGAGAATACGGTGGCCCTAGTGGCTTCTTGGGGAGCATTGTGCCTCCACACCTCTCTAACGGAGACGTACTTCCCTTTAAAAGGAAGGGACTTCAGTACCACATCCTCGTCTCCATCGATTCCCCTTTTGGTTATCTCTCACCTTTACTTGTGCAAGCTTACCTTGTGTTGCATCTCTTGCTTGCTTGTGTGCTTGTTGTTATTGCATCATATAGGTTGCTCACCTAGTTGCATTTCTAGACAACCTACTTTGATGCAAAGTTGAAATTGGTAAAGAAAAGCTAAAAATTGTTAGTTGCCTATTCACCCCCCCCCCTCTAGTCAACTATATCGATCCTTTCAACAATGGATGTAGAGTTTACCCCTTCTGGCATAATTCCAGTAACAAAAAAGTCCTTCACCGCTGCAATCACGTCGTCTCTGACAGTACTCCAATTCCGCTGAAAAAACCTCGCGGGGAAACCATCTGGCCCAGGCGCCTTAAGTGGTCCTATTTGGAACATTGCGTCCGCTATCTCCTTATCAGAAAAAGGAGCACATAGTTTATTATTGTCCACCTCAGTCACCATTGGCTCCAAGAGATCCAGAACCGGGCCTGCTTCAAGAGTTGCACCCGCCGAGAAAATCTCATGAAAATATTTGTTTGCAATCTCACTCATCGTCGTAAATTCAGAATGCACCACTCCAACACTATCAGTTAATTGTCTGATTTTGTTTTTCCTTGCCCTCCACACCGCCTTATTCTGGAAAAACTTTGTATTCCTATCCCCCTCTTTCAGCCATGAGATCCTCGATCTTTGCAGCCACATCATCTCCTCTTGGTATAGTAATTCATTCATTCTATCTGTCACCCTGCGAATATACTGCTGATCCGCATTCATGTGCATAAGCTCCTCAAGCTGGGTTCTGGATTTTGCAAGTTCCCTTGTAACATTACCGAATTTCCTGCCCCATGTGTCGAGCGAAATCATGGTCTTTGACAGGGTGTCCCGCAGCTGGGCAAGGTTGCGGACACCCCCCACCGCATCCCATGCCTCCTTAATCACCTCCAGCAGCGTACCATCACTCTCCCAAAATAGTTCATACCTCCTCGGTTTTGCACCCGATGGCCCTAGGTCGGCTGAGGCCTTGAGCAATAACATTATATGGTCTGAACATGGTGAAGGAATATGCGAAACAATAGAAAAAGCAAACATGTTCCTCCACACACTTCACATCTCCCTCTCTCATAAATAAATTTGTGTGTTTAATTTTTGGCTTCAAACAAAAAAAGGGTCATGTATTTTGAACAAAATGTCTGATTACAAAATTGTTTTGACTTCCTTCTTTGTTTTGACGAAATCTTTGAATCAAGATCACCGCTGAGTATTTGAAAATTAATATTTTTGGCCTTTTCAAACTTAACTCGAAACTTGGCTGCAACACTTATACATTATGTAATTTGTCGGTTAGAAATATTTGCCTCTCTCTCACACACGTGGGTCCTGCATGCACATGCTTCCAGTACATCCGAGTCTAGTTTCAAAAAGGAAAAAGAAAAGAATATAACATTTTCAACATTGACCTTATTTCGAAGATCTCATCGATAAAAATCTAAACGGATCTGAAACCGAACCCTTTTTCTGTTCGGGCCAAAGAAATAAACATACAGATTTTTTATGGGAGTGTGTGCTGTGAAGTGTTGGTTAATTTGTACAAAGTGCAAGGTTGTCTATGCACAAAAGATATAGTCCAACTTTTGACCAAACTCTGGCTCATTACCTTTTCATCTAAGGGTCCAGAATCCACTTCTGGCTCATTACTTACTTTTTGATCTGTTTTTTTTTTTGAGAAACACTTTCTCATCTAATATAGGCAGCAGAGTTTGATCCAAATTCGTTCGCTGTTGCAAGTTGGCAGCCAAAACTTGCATTCGTAAACCTTTTGAGACAAAGCCTGGAAGGAGGCCCGTTCTGTGGAAGCCCAGTAGGCCCAGCCCAGCGGCTCGTCAGTCCGCTTCCGCTGCCATACCCCATCCTTCCTTGTGATCCGGCCATCTCTCCGCTGTTCTACCCTTGCTGCTTCCTACCCTCTCTTGCCGCCTCTGCTGTGAGCGAGCGAGCGCGAGGAATGGAGGCGAGGCGGGAGATCGCCAAGCGGGCGCGCACGGCCGGCAC
>NC_041383.1:726309247-726314766 GCF_002162155.2 Triticum dicoccoides
CCCTCTCCTGCTTGTTCGATTCGTGTTCCCGAGCGCGCCCGCCGATTTGGGGTGCGTCGGTGCGTGTCTCGGTCGCCGCGAGCAGTTTTTGAGCGAGGGTTTCGGGGCTGCGACGCGAGCCGTGGTTGTTCCCCTCCGTGCTGTCTCGCGTGAGCTAGATCTGCTCTGCTCGTGCTCGTGCGTGCGTTGGTCTCGCTATTTGGTTCTGATGAGTTGTTCGTCTGTTCCCTGGCGGTGGTGGGCGACTGGGGATTTTTATTTATTTTTGGCTTGGGGAGATTTCGAATTCGACCCCGATCGACCTCGGCATTTTGGGCGGAGCGTGTGATGGAGAGCAGAGCATTCGAGTCGAATTGGGGATGGGGTTTCCACTTCGTGTTCGAATTTCGACACTGGTCTGATGGGATGTGGGTGTGCCTCGCTGATTTGCGATTTCCGCTCCAGTGTTTTGTTCCCTCGCTGATGAGGAACTGCTCATCGATGTTTGGAGTTTAATTCGAGTTTGTGCCGTCAACTAAAAGCTCCACGCGTATGTGCAGAGCAACGACGACGACGCCGGGAGCCAGGGGAGCGCGGGAGGGGCGGCGGCGGCGTCCTCCAGGGCCGACGTGAGCACCGGCGCGGCGGAGATGGACGGGGAGGAGTTGGCCGTCGTGGCGGCGGCGGAGGCTGAGGTGGCGGGCTCGGCGGAGACGGAGGAGCACGTCCAGCGCATCCTCCTCGCCATCGACAACTTCACCCGCAAGGTCCACTGGCCTCTTCACCCTCTCCTCCTCCATCGATCCCGCCTTGATCGGCCAGCGATGACCTGGCCGGAGACATGAACGATTGGCGGGTGGCATTGCATTGCAGGTGTCGGAGATGCTGGACTCCGGGCGCGCCATGTTCAAGGACCTCGCCGCCGACTTCGAGGACCGCCTCTGCACGTGAGAAACTCGCCGCAGCAAGCAGCATCACACCGCCGTGCTTCGCTCCTCGGTTGCCCATCACCTGTTTGATGTATTGCCTTGCAGGAACCACAAGGAGAGGGTGGAGAAGTGGGAGGAGGAGATCCGGGAGCTGCGCGCCCGTGACGCCGCCAACGAGCAGACCCGCGCCGTCCTCCACAACGCCCAGCTCCAGCTCTTCCACATCCGCGAATAGTCAGTCGAGTTCAGTCTGCTTCGATCAGCTAGCTGTTCCACACATCTTCAGCAAAGGCAAGACATCCAACAGCACTGTCTGCATGCAACAGCAGCAGCTCCCCTGTTTCTTCTGCATGCTTTCTGCTGTATATCTTTCTGAACTTATCAGCACAGCTATATTAACAAGTCCAGTTTGATGTAGTACTACTAATACTGTATGCTCGTATGAATCTGCCACCTGCAGTGAGTTGCCACTTCTGAATCTGAACATGAATGCCTTGCACTTTAGTTGAATACACACCTGTCTTCAGGAACTCTTTCATGTTTGCGATGCGTTTCGCCTGTTCCAATGCATGGTGGAACCTTGATGTGTGATGCTTTCCTGTCGAATCGTGTCACGGTGTCAGCACATTCTCAACCTTACTACATGTCTCAATCTGGGAACATAAATCATGAGACTAGTTCACAGACAGTGGTACTTTGTTATGTTTAATTTTTTATTTTTTTGCGCAAGTTATGTTTGGTATTGATGAATGATGATATACAGAGATAAACAGGGGAGAGGACCTAGTACCTTATTGCAGAAATAATTGTTTTACGAACTGGAGATTCCTCCATAATCTTTAGAAGTGTTGTTCTCTTGTTCGAAAAGGCATTTTCGGGATACTTATCATCATTGTCATTTCCACTGCAGTCCACAAGAATCTGTAGTGTAACAGTACCAATGTAAAATGTAATCACTCTAGGAGAACAATACCACATGATACCAATACCATTGTTTTATGCAATTACATATCTTAGTTGTTTGTATCGTATGCAAAAAATATTAAAATTGTACATGATATCAGTAGCAGCAAGAGATATGTCACTTGAGGAGTATTTCTTAGAAGCATTTTCAGAAAGTATATGCAGCATAGTAAAAGGTTATAGAAATTAAGAAGGTGAGCAATCAGCTGATGCAACAGTAATCAACTGATGAAACACTTGTTCAAAGCCTTCTTCACTAAATAAAATATCGACTTCATCGAATCGAACACAGCACTGCAATTAGGGGGAACAATGTATTAACTTAGGTCTTAGGCTATCTAGTGCATCCACTTATTTTTCTCTCTCTTCAACTTCAAACATGACTGGAAAAAGGAGCAGCCATACTATCTGAGGTTATTTAGCTGCACAAAAGCCTTCCTGAAGCAGAAGCAAGAAACGATCAGGTGTTGCTATAAGTACATCTAGCTCTTCATCAAGGCTTTTAGCTGCGTCTTATGTCGAAATCCGCCGTTTGCAACCATAGTAGACCTGAAGGGAACCCCAGATTTTGATATTGAGCGGCAATTCTGAAGGACCTGTACTTAGAGAAATGACTCAACAGGTTATTCCATGGTTATTTTCCTCAAATTCGTATTAGAACCATCATAAAGCCCCAGCAACATCACATTCAGCAAGTAGTATAGTATACCTGAGAAGAAAGTTCAGCAGTAGGTGCAAAATATTATGACTCGTGGGTTCCTGGGAGATGATCTGTGGATCCCATAGCTTCTCCCTTAAATTTTGAACTTTAGGACAAAAATATGAATCATCGTCGGCTTTGTATTGCCTCATGACAGAATTCCGAGAACACATGGCCCTAGTCCTCTCGTCCCCGACAAAGTTCCTTCTTCCAGAATTGCTTCCCTCTTCATCAGAATCAGCAGAAGATAGCTCATTAGGCTGGGCGATGCTTGTGCGGCCAGAAGTGCACTCTCTCTTGAAGCTGGGCTGCTGATCTCCTAGCTAAAGCTTGCACTTTCTGCGACTTCAGTCTTACGAAGCTCCCGACGCCTGGGGCACTTCTGCCATTCTCTGCACCTGTAGTGCCAAATATCGCTCCATCTTCAGGAAAAGTACGGATGTCACTCAAAACGCTACAAATGTCATGGAATAAAAACATTTTGACTAAATTTATCTCTGAAATGAACCAACTTTTCAAAGATTCGCCTAACGAATTTGAAATTTCCAAATTGGCGGCCACAGTTCGGCGAACCTTTGGAGGTAGAGTGGTCGGCGGTGATCCTGGAGAGGCCCGCCACCGTCGTCGACGCCGCCCCACACGATGATGCTCTTCCCAGTGCACCGATCAACGAGCCGGTACCGCAATGTTTAAGTTTAAATTTGGTTTTGTAATCGTTGATGATATCAAGCAAAGCACTTGCCATCCCCCAAGTCCCCAAATTTAATCCAAGTCAACACAGGATTAGGGCCCAGTGGACAATGTTTTAAGTACTCTCTCTTGTTCACTTACATTTCAGACAATGTACAAAACAGCCCATCTTGTTCACTCACTCCTATATTCCTGCCTGACGCGCTTCTAGCTGATGACTAGGATGGTTGCTAATCAAATGAGATGCATAGTTCACAAGTTGCATACTTCGGGTGACACAGGGGGGAACAACTCCACCATCCTCGTTGTTCCCATGAAACTTCACAATCACAAGATTTCTGCCCAACTATTTGTTTATAAACCTCTTAGAGTCTTTCAGAATTCAATAGGTCATCAAAACAACATACATCATTGAAATACAAAAGGCCTGGCGCGGTTTCAGGCGTTTCCAGGAGTACCATTTTATTGAAGAAACTCTCTAGTGACATATTGTCCTTGCATCTCTCTGAACCCAGAGTGCTCTACTGTTCTCTAACTTTAACAGCTTAAATTAACATCAGGAAATCAAACGAGTCATGGTTTCACTAGCATTAACTCTTCCAGTTCACTGCACAGTGCTCCTCCAATTGCTCACCCGAACAATGTCCGGCTCCGGTTCCTTTCCAGCCGAGCCTCCCTCTGTGAACAATGAAATACAAAAGCAATGTGAGATACAACTCTCAGAAAAAGGAAGCTGTAGGAAGCAGCGACCTAGCATATGTACAAAGAACTGTTCAGTGTTATTCACATAGAAGGAAAAAGTCCTGTTTAAAAGCGAAATTCGGATAAACATTATTTCAGAGCATTTGTTCAGGTAACCTGAAATCTAATTGGTATTTGAATAAAGTATATGTCATGTAGACTTGCTAAGAAACCCAGAAATTCCCATGCAAACCTCATTGAAACGCCGATATGATTCAGATCTTATTTATATCGTTATCCACACAAACACTTTCCAGATCTTATCACATCTGCTAAAGATGTATGAGAGGGATGTAAGGTGATGTGTATCCCTAGATGCTTTGTCAAATATAGTACGACATCACATAGGTTGGGGTGAGAGTGCTTCCCTGTACAAGTGACACCACTGTATATGATGATGCTTTCAGATCGGAAACTGATAACTCAGCAAGGTAAAGAAGCACCATGGAAGGTTCCAATGCGTAGGTAGAAGATTAGCAGTACAATGAATATGATATTTACCCTTGTACAGTTTCAACTTTCAAGTTAAGGACCATAAGATGACTAAATACAGATCACCAATGTAAAGAATTTAGACTTCAGAGCAGCACATGGTAATGGATTTCATATATTTGGGGACTATATACCTTTTATTTATGTGGTTTGACCATAAGTTTGTTCCCATGGAGCAAGAAGGAATGATAAAATCAAATGAACAATAAACCCTTTTTATCGTGTCATACTTTTATGGACATCTTCTAAAATGAATAAATGTGATTAGCAATATCAAGGAGTGAACAGATTAACAGAGCATCAACACGGTGGGAAGACTGGTCACACCAGCAAAGGTAAGTTCTGGCAGATCTGGACAGGACTCATGCAGGCAACCAAACACGATCTTATAAATTCTCAATAGAGCATTCAAAGGTAGCTAATTGGTTCACCCTGGAGGCTTGTTTCTGTAATCCAGAAGAGATCATATGCACATAACTGGACTACAGCGATGGCAGAAAGTTGGTTACTGAGAACAGAATGTAAGCACATTCCCAAGGCTAGACTTCTACAGGATAGTGGATGTTGTACACCAGCTCACTAAAAAGAAAGGAAGTATCAATAGTTACGAACTCAGTCAGTCAGTAGATTGCAGTTTGCATTTCATTGGCAATTTGACATTCCATGTCACAATGACCTTTCTGTATGTGGATGTTAACGTTACTGCTTATGCACTTGTTAATTACTCGACAGTAAACACGACTTGTATACGGACTTGATCATGTTAGAGCAAAGCATTTTGCAAGGAAATGGTTTCTTGGACTCTATTTCAGTATTAACAGCACATAGTCACTGATTTCGTCGCAAGAAGTCCAGTTCATGCTGTACCAACAGTGCTTAAAGCACTTGGGCAAACAAAAAAATTAAACAATGAGGTGCATTAACTTTTTGCTTTAAAAGGTTATACTTGAAGAACTAAGCTCCAGGTCCACTACAAACAGGTTTCTGTTTCAAGTTGGCACTTGCTGTCCGACACAAGCCACAGC
>NC_041383.1:726315357-726320437 GCF_002162155.2 Triticum dicoccoides
GCACTAAACAAGCACATGTTACAAGACAAAAAAACAGATGCGCGCATCAATTCGAAGCCATCCATCGTATACCATCGGAAAAGGCTAGAGAGGGATTGGGGAAACAAAAGCGAACCTCTCTCTTCTTGCACTCCTTGTAGTCGTCGAACTGCTGCTGGCACTTGCTCTTGTCCTGGTGGTTGATCTCCAGACCTGGGGGCACATCACGTCGTTAGTGATCCACCACAGACACAGGAAATTCTTGAGAAATCATGACCAGAAACTGAATTGGGGGCGACTGGATTGGGAATTTAGGATTAGGGGCGGAGGATCCGTACACTTGAGGGAGGCGGTGTACTGGGGGAAGCAGGAGGAGTCGGCGATCCGCGCCGCGCTGGGGTACGGCGGGGTCGACGTCGCCTGGATGGACGCGCGGTGGGTGGGGGACGCCGCTTCCGCATGAGCCGCCGCCATGATGCCGCGTCTTCTTCTTCCTCCTCTCGTCCGTCTTCCACTCCGCTCTCTTCCTGGGCTTCGCGTTGGTGTCCTACTTTCCTTTTCTTTCTGTGCACGGCTTCACATGGACGCGAGTGGGCCTCGGTCTGCTCAGCTGCGGATATTGTTGGGCCGTTTACGCGGGCCTTTTCTAGCTGAAGGGCCCAAAATGCAACACTCCATCATATGTGACAATGCTTTTTGAGACATGTGGCAATTGTTTTTTTCTCTCTCAAAAACAAATGTGGTAATATATTTATTTCCATTCACTGGAACAAAAATGAGGCAACTTTTTTGAACAATGTGACATGATTTCTTCTTCTCCCATATAAAGGGAGAAGGAAAGAAAAAAAGGAGAAAGCTTGTGTGACATGATTTGTTCAAATTATTCAATGTCACAATCTCATGCTCTTCATATCATATGATGAACAAGTTGGACACATTCTTCTTTGGATCCGACTGCTCGTGGGGTAGGGGAAAAATAACTTCTATTGGCGACTTCAGAATAAACAAGTTAACTTATTGAGCAGGAGTCGACGCGGAGCACGAGTCGCGGGCGCGGCCGCGGCCACGCGGCGGCGGGCGTGAGCTCCAGTGAGCTCGGCCACGGGACCTCGGGACGAGCGGGCGAGGGCCTCGACAACGCAGAACCAACGGACCTTGACGCCGTCATGGATCCAGGGCTGGAGCAGGAATGGGTGCGTGGGCCCATCGCCGGAGTCGAGCGACGTGCTGCATCAATTGTCCTGGTGAGTCATCCATGCCCAAATCTATTCAATTTGCAGGTGATGCGTGGGTTGCCCCTGTGGAGGTCCACCGAAGCTCGCCGCTCGCCGACGCCGTTGCGGGATCGGGCGGATCATCGGTTCCCCATGGAGCAAAGACTAGCAGAGTACTCAGGTCTGACCGCGTTGACCCAAGCAATGGAGGTTGGATCACTATGGACCACGTGGCGCCCATCCCATGGGAGAACTCGGTGCAGACGTCGAAGGCGGTTTTGTGGAATCCGCAACCAAGCCTAGTTGCGATTCTTCGTCCGCTGTGAGCCAGGTCGCCTGCTCGAACGATCCAATACATAGGGGGTCGATTTCTAGTGCCTGAGCAAACCCTAGAAAGGCAGGCGGCGGCGGCAGAGTGGCCGGTGGTGGCGTTTCCAGGATTTCCTCCTCTGGTTTCATCCGATATGATACTTCGATGGTGGGGCGAGGCGATTGGCATGGGCAGAGGCAGGGCAACTCGGGCGGCAACCGCGGATCCTGGGTGCAGGGCCGCAGAGATGCTGGTGGCGGGGGATTCTAGGCGACAGGGCGAGGTGATGCAGGTGGTGATGGTGGTGGTTGTGGCCTGGACCAATGCAACAGAGACCGCCCACTCCTCCAACTTTCCCCACTCAGCCCAATCCTTTGGTTGGGGGTGCATATGGCGTGGAGCATGGATTTGGAGGTGGTCAACATGGTCAGTGGGAGTACTTAGTTGGGGACGTGGTGGACATGGATCTGGGCAACGTGGGAGCGGAAGTTTTGTCTCTGGACAGCAAGGGCAGTTCTACCAGCAGCCTCCAATTTCTCCTTCAGGTAACTTTCAGACACATCCAGCTGTTGGGTTTGGAGCAGCTCAATTTTGTCAGATGGGCAATGATGCTTTGGGCAGTTATTAGTATTCTGGAACTAGCAACTCACCTAATCAGCAAGGACAGTGGTATGCTTATACTGGTTTCAATTCAGATTAATCTGGTACTAGCGTTGGGCCTGCAAGTATTGGGAGCAGATCATAGTTGACATGTTATAAATGTGAGAATCTTGGTCATGCTGTTAAGGATTGTCAGACTGTGTTATTTTGCGTCAACTGCACCAAGGATTCACACCTCTCACGCAAGTGCTCTTTCCTGTCACAACCTAAGACTGTTGCCAGTCTGGTTGGTAGTGCCGCTGATGGTTTGCAGATGTTCTCAACAAGGACTAGAAAGAAACCGGAGCCGGATAAAAACAAGCAGGCTATGGCTATTGTTACTGTGAAAAATGCAAGCCTGACTGCGTTACAGCTTGTTAACAATCTCAGCATGATGTTCCAATGGGGATGGGAGTGGCAGGCTAAGCCTTATCTCAGAGATAGCTTTTTAAAATTCCCTTCTGTGAATAAAATCGATGAAATGAAGGCGTACAATTTCTTTGGTCTAATTGGAACAACATCTAATATCGAAGTAGATAGATGGACCAACTCTTCAACTGCAGCTTTCAAACTGTATGTTTGCTAGGTTAGAATAACATGGGTTCTCGAGACACTGGAGCACTATCAAGGTTTTTGTGAAGTTGGTTCTCTCATTGGTTCAGTTTTGGAACTGGACATGGAGCTCTGTAGGCAATGTGGAGTTCTTAGGGCTAAGATTGGAGTTATGGATCCTAGGAAAATACCCTCTAGCGTTCCCTTGAATGAAAGTGGTTTTTATCTTCAACATATACTTTGAGCTGGAAGACATAGTGGAGGGGGTGGTCCTATGGAGGGTGGTATCCTGGTTAGCTATCCTAGTGGTCCTGATTCATCTCATAATGCTACAGAGAAAAGACCGAGAGAGCAAAGTAACAGTGAGGAGGTGGGATGTAGCAAATCTCCCAAACATGGTACTGGGGCTGGAAAGTCGGATAAAGGAAACACTTCAGTTTCATCCGAGGTTGTGATTCGGAGTCAATACGAACTTGATAAGAACATGGTTGCTGAAAATGAGGTGAGGCAAAAATTACTTGAGAAAAAGCGGGATGCTGAAAGAGTTCTCTCTGGTGTGGAACATGTTATTGCTGAGTTTGCTAATAGCGTTGCTATGTTGGAGGATTTCACAGAAGTGCTGGATAGCCAAAAGGTTTGATTGCACTCAAGACCCAGATGACTTTGCTAGGAGGCTTGGGATTAGCACTCAAAAAGTTAAAGAAATCAATGCCAATGTTGAGAGTGAGATGATTGCGGAGGAAAATGAGAATCTGCTATTGGCGCAAGATAAGGAAAATAGGAACCTTTCTCTCATTAGGTCCACTCAAGCCACGACCGCTCCCGGGAGAGAAGTGAATCAGAAGCAAGCTCCCTTCTCTGACAAAGTTGACGTATGTTTACAATACCCCTTGTGTTGGGGATATAACTATTGGGTATGACCCGCCCAGGAGGGGCCGGGTCATACCATTGGCGGTTCATAACGAGAAGTCCCAAGAAGATGATGAAGATGGCGGTCCATGAAGCAAGCTTACTGAAGGCCCAAGACCTGGAGGAGACTTGAGGCCCATGGGTATAAACTGCCATATGTTTAACTTGTATGTTAAGGAAAGTGTAGTTTTGTCACCAAGCCGGCCGGGACTCTGTAAGCCGTCGGGCATCAGCCTGTATATATAAAGGGGTGACCCGGCGGCGTCTAGAACTAGGTCAAGCGTATTCGCTCCTTGGTAATCGAAACCCAAGCAATACAACCTAAAGCAGGAGTAGGCCTTTACCTCGTTGCGATGGGCCGAACCTGGGTAAACTCTTTGTGTCCCTTGTCCCGTTTTAACCCCATCAAGCTAACTACGTTGCGATGGCTCCACACCTAAGTCCTTATGCTAGGGCATCTGTCATGACAAGTCCAAGACAGTTGGCGCCCACCATGGGGCCAGCACACGGTTGTTTCAAGTTCTTGAAGGGCAGCTTCGCAGGGCTCAAGGGATACGCTATGGGCCAGATGACTAAGAGTCATCGTGACAAGCTCTACATCAATGACGAGGGCTAGGGCCCCGAGGCCGGCTCAATCAAGTACGGGTACTGGGTCCCCTTCGGCGGAATTCATGTCTTCATCGGCAAGATTGGTGAGTCGGAAACTGAGCCGGACACATGCACTGACACCATCGAGACGGCTCAGCGCGCGCGACCCGCCAAGGTTCAAGCCGCCCCGAAGCATGTCTTTGTGGGCTTTACTCAAGGAGTGGATCTGGAAGGAGGATCTGAGTCTGGTGGTGAGACGACCGTCTATTTAGGTGATGAGTCCTCAACCGGCGAGACTGATTCCATCTATCAGGTTCAGGATGGTGGGCTTGGGGGCTGTTCCGATGGTGATAGTATTCCGAACCCCTACGAGCCACCACACCGGGTTGCGATCTTCATGGCTGGAACGAAGCCAGGGTAGGATTCTTCAACTGCAGCAGCGATGATCTCCGGGTCAGCAACGACAACGGCAGCCGAGGCAGGAGGCCATGTGTGCCCGCCGGCTCAAGTCTTATCCAATCTATTGGATGCTCTGGCAACACTGTTAACGGCGGAGGTAAACCTGGCGAATCAAACACAGCATAACGCGGATGTTGCAAAGTTACGTGATGAGATAGCGCAAGCTAAGGAGGATCTAAACACTGAGAACACCCGGATGGCGATGGAGTGAGCCGCCTTGCAGAGGGAGGCGGAACGGCTTCAAGCAGAGAATTTGCGGTTGAGCTTAGACCAGGACGCATCAAACACGGTCTTCAACAGAAGGTATGTGAGTCGATTACCTCTGGTTTACAATGCGAGGAATCTTTTCAACATGCCTGGGGCAGGAACCAGTAACCCGCCTGGTGTAGATCGGGTCATTGAGGCGCCGGCGGCTGGAGCGCCGGTTCAG
>NC_041383.1:726321006-726335829 GCF_002162155.2 Triticum dicoccoides
TCGACTAGCGGCTCTCCCGGTTCAGGATGAGTCACCAGCGGCGATGGAAATACGGAGAGTCGGAGAACTTCTTCAGATAGCAGTGGCCCAACAGGTGGCTTATTCATATAGTCGTGATCGAATTCACTCAACCCCACGTCCAAGCCGGAGCTATAGCAGGCACATTGATGAGCCGGCTTTATCGAGCAGTGAGCGGCACCGTAATCAACCCCGTCGGCCTGACCCACCGCATGCTGGTAATGAAGCTCAGGCTTTGGTATACCAAGGCAGAGCGTGATGTGAGGCTGAGCTGGCGGCTCGGTTGGCGGCTCAACAACAATCTCCGGTTTATCCGTCGGTGTCCGTGGAGGCAGGAGTAACCTCTAGAACCTTGGGTATGCCATGTTTAGTGTCGGCTCTATGCAACGAGCGCTTGCCTAAGGATTTCAAGGACCCCCGTAAGGTGCCTAACTACACGGCAGACCAGCCCCCAAAGGCTTAGATTGAAAGCTATGAGATGGCTATGGAGATGCTGGACGTCAGTGATGCTGCATATGCTAAGGATTTCACCATGATGTTGGATGGCCTGGCTCGTACTTGGTTGAAAGGTCTGCCCGCTAACTCCATTGGGTCATGGGAAGAGTTGAAGAGGCAATTTATTCAAAATTTTAAAGACACATGCAAGCAGCCTATGCCGATTCTGGATTTGGATTCTTGCGTTCAAGGTGAAGGTGAGTCAGCAACCAATTGGGTGCGCCGAATCTCGGCTGTTATACACTCATCAGACAGTATCAACGCCGGTTCAGCAGTCCTGATGTTAGAGAAGAACTGTCGTTTTCTTCCCCTTAAGCATAAATTAGGGCAGCTTAAGCGTAATTGCAATCATATGGGGGAGCTCATGGCGGATCTCTTCAAATATGCCGATTCTGATAGCATGAAAGATCCTGAATCTGATGAGGAGAAGGTTGGAAAGGGGAGGAAGAATGGCAGTGCAAAGGGACAGCATAATACGGTGGGTCAAGGTGGCAATGGTAAACGTATGGCAGACGTTGGTTTGGATTTCGTGGCTAACACCAACACGCAGTACAACAACCAGCATCACAAGGGTAAAATGCAACCGCCCCAGTTTGGAGGGCCGAAGTTCAACCTTGAGGCCATAATGAATCAGCTTTGTCCGAAGCACGGAACCCAGGATAAGCCCGCCGGTCATTTGTGGAAGGATTGCTTCATCATGAGGGAGTATAGAAACTCTAATTTTTTTCTAGAACAATCATGGCCCACATGGCGGTTCAGGTTCCAGCTCTCATGGACCTGGTTTTGGAGGTGGCAGTTCAAGCTCTGGCTTTCAAGGCCAAGGTAATCAAGGTGGTTTGAATCAACAATCTGGTCAACGGAATCAGCAGCAGCAGTCTGGTTATCGGAGTAATCCAAAGCAGCTGAATAGTGATCAATATCATGTGTTCACCATGAGCCTGTGCAAGCGAGATCAGAAAATCCATAAGCGGGCGATGAATTTAGTTGAGCCGGCAGTGCCTCTTTATTTGAGGTGGCCTGAGTAGCCTATTGTATGGAGCCGGGAGGATCACCCGCCCCGGGTTGACAATCCAGGTCAGTTGGCATTGGTGGTTGCTCCTTAGGTAGGATGGTATAAGCTTACAAAGGTGCTCATGGATGGGGGCAACAGTATCAGTATCCTTTACTATGAGACTTTTCGTATTATGAATTTGACTGACAAAGATCTTAAGGCGTCTTCTAGTGTTTTCCATGGGGTGGTGCCTGGTAAGTCGGCGTATCCAGTGGGTAAGATAACACTGGAAGTAGCTTTTGGAGATGACCATGATTCCAGAGCTGAGAAATTGACCTTTGAGGTGGTTAAGATCAAAATCCCATACCATGCTTTGTTTGGCCGGCCGGCTTACACCAAGTTTATGGCACGACCATGTTATGTTTATTTGCATCTTAAAATGCCGGGTCATAAGGGCACTGAGGGAGTCCTGGATGAGGGGGTGTCCGGATGGCCGGACTATGACCTTTGGCCAGACTCCCAGACTATGAAGATACAAGATTGAAGACCTCGTCCCGTGTCCGGATAGGACTTTCCTTGGTGTGGAAGGCAAGCTTGGCAATTCAATATGAAGATCTCCTCCCATTGTAACCGACTCTGCGTAACCCTAGCCCTCTCCGGTGTCTATATAAACCGGAGAGTTTTAGTCCATAGGACGAACAACAATCATACCATAGGCTAGCTTCTAGGGTTTAGCCTCTCTGATCTCGTGGTAGATCAACTCTTGTACTACCCATACCATCAATATTAATCAAGCAGGAGTAGGGTTTTACCTCCATCGAGAGGGCCCGAACCTGGGTAAAAACATCGTGTCCCTCGTCTCCTGTTACCATCCGCCTAGAGGCACAGTTCGGGACCCCCTACCCGAGATCCGCCGGTTTTGACACCGACATTGGTGCTTTCATTGAGAGTTCCTCTGTGTCGTCACCTTTAGTCCCGATGGCTTCTTCGATCATCATCCACGACGCGGTCCAGGGCGAGACTTTTCTCCCCGGACAGATCTTCGTATTCGGCAGCTTCGCACTGCGGGCCAACTCGCTTGGCCATCTGGTGCAGATCGAAAGCTATGCCCCTGGCCATCAGGTCAGGTTTGGAAGCTTAAACTACACGACCGATATCCACGGGGACTTGATCTTCGACGGATTCGAGCCACGGCCGAGCGCGCCGCACTGTCACGATGGGCATGATCTAGCTCTGCCGCCAGACAGCGCCCAGAGTGCCGCTCAGGTGTCCGCTCCGACCATTAGCTCAGAGCCGACTACGCCAGTCGGGGACGGACGGTTGGACGCCGCCCCAGGAGCCGCAATCTCTATGGAGATAGAGCCGAATACCAGCCTAGTCTTTTGCGAGGCCTATGACTCCAAGGTGCCGGACTCCTTTCCGGACTCCGAATCTTCCGCACCCCTTCCGATCGAACCCGATTGGGCTCCGATCATGGAGTTCACCGCCACGGACGTCTTTCAGCACTCGCCCTTTGGCGATATCCTGAATTCACTAAAGTCTCTCTCTTTGTCAGGAGAGCCCTGGCCGGACTATGGTCAGCAAGGTTGGGATGCGGACGACGAAGAAATTCGAAACCCACCCACCACCCACTTCATAGCCACTGTCGACGACCTAACCGACATGCTCGACTTCGACTTCGAAGACATCAACGGTATGGACGCCGATGAAGGAGACGACCAAGAACCAGCACCTATAGGGCACTAGAAAGCCACCTCGTCATATGACATATACATGGTGGACACCCCCAAAGCAGGGGATGGCGATGAAAAAACGGAGGACGACCCCTCCAAGAAGCAACCCAAGCGCCGACGTCAGCGGCGCCGCTCTAAATCCCACCAAAGCAAAAACGGCGAGTCCGGCACTGGAGACAACAACATCCCGGACAGTGCCGAAGACAACCCCCTCCAGCAGGATTCAACGCAGGAGGACGGAAAAGCCAGCCCTCATGAGAGAGCGGCAGACAGGGAGGTTGAGGACGACAATTATATGCCTCCCTCCGAAGATGAGGCAAGCCTCGACGACGATGAATTTGTGATGCTAGAGGATCCCGTCGAACAAGAGCGTTTCAAACGCAGGCTTATGGCACGACAAGCAGCCTCAAGAAAAAACAGCAGCAGCTTAGAGCTGACCAAGACTTGCTAGCCGACAGATGGACTGAAGTCCTGGCGTCCGAAGAGTATAAACTCGAACGCCCCTCCAAGAGCTACCAAAAGCGCAGGCTGCTACCCCAACTAGAGGAGGAAGCAACTAAACCTACATCACCAGCGTATGATGTGCCCGATCGGCCACCCCGTGGCCGAGACAGAGAGGCCTTTCGGCCCTCAACTCAAGCCGCACCCCGGCGCCGCTCCAAAAATACCAGAGCACGGGGAAACGCAACAGACATGCGAGACATATTGGAGGATAAGGCAAGGCAAACAAGATCGATCTACGGATCACGTGGGCGCCCCACGTCACGTGACGATATCCGTCACGCCGGATATGATAAATATGGCCAGGCCGAACACAACAGACAAAGCTCATCCGAGCTACGTCGGGATATAGCCCAGTACAGGGGCGCCGCACACCCACTATGCTTCACAGACGAAGTAATGCATCATCAAATCCGTGAGGGTTTTAAACCCGTAAATATCGAATCATACGATGGCACAACAGATCCCACGGTACGGATCGAGGATTATCTCCTTCATATCCACATGGCCCGTGGTGATGATCTACACGCCATCAAATACCTCCCGCTCAAGCTTAAAGGACCAGCTCGGCATTGGCTTAACAGCCTGCCAGTAGAGTCAATTAGTTGCTGGGAGGACCTGGAATCCGCATTCCTTGACAACTTCCAGGGCACTTATGTGCGACCACCAGACTCCGATGACCTAAGCCACATAATCCAGCAGCTAGAGGAATCGGCTAGACAATTCTGGACACGGTTCCTAACCAAGAAAAATCAAATAGTCGACTGTCCGGACGCAGAGGCTCTTGCAGCCTTCAGGCACAACATCCGAGACGAATGGCTTGTCCGGCACCTAGGACAGGAAAAGCCAAAATCTATGGCAGCCCTCACGACGCTAATGACCCACTTTTGCGTGGGATAAGACAGCTGGCTAGCTCGCGGCAATAACATAACCAAGAGCCCTGGCAACTCAGATACCAAGAACAACAATAGCAGGTCACGTCGTAACAAGCACAAGCGCCACATTAACGGCAATAATACTGAGGATACGACAGTTACGCCAGATTCTGAGGCTCTAAACCCGGTCAACGGAAGAAGCCATTCAAAAGAAACCCTCCGGGCCCATCCAGTTTAGACCGATACTCGATCGCTCGTGCCAGATACACGGCACCCCCGAACAACCAGCCAATCACACCAACAGGGATTGTTGGGTGTTCAAACAGGCAGGCAAGTTAAGTGCCGAAAAGAGGGACAAGGGGCTGCATAGCGATGACGAGGAGGAGCCCCGGCCGCTGAACAACAGAGGACAGAAAGGCTTCCCCCCGCAAGTACGGACGGTGAACATGATATACGCAACCCATATCCCCAAAAGGGAGCGGAAGCATGCTCCCAAGGACGTCTATGCGTTGGAGCCAGTCGCCCCAAAGTTCAACCCATGGTCCTCCTGCCCGATCACTTTTGATCAAAGGGACCACCCCACTAGCATTCGTCACGGCGGATTTGCCGCATTGGTCCTAGACCCAATCATTGACGGATTTCACCTCACTAGAGTCCTCATGGACGGCGGCAGGAGCCTGAACCTGCTTTATCAGGATATAGTGCGAAAAATGGGTATAAATCCCTCAATGATTAAACCCACAAAGACAACCTTTAAAGGCGTCTTACCAGGTGTAGAAGCCAACTGTACAGGCTCGGTTACACTCGAAGTGGTCTTCGGATCCCCGGATAATTTCCGAAGCGAAGAGTTAATCTTCGACATAGTCCCATTCCGCAGTGGCTATCACGCCCTGCTCGGACGAATCGCATTCGCAAAATTCAATGCGGTGCCGCACTACGCATATCTCAAGCTCAAGATGCCAGGCCCTCGCGGAGTCATTACGGTCAATGGAAACACCAAACGCTCTCTCCGAACGGAGGAGCACACGGCGGCCCTGGCGGTGGAAGTACAAAGTAGCCTCTCAAGGCAATTCTCCAATCCGGGTGTTAAACGTCCGGACAACGTCAAGCACGCCCGAAGTAACCTACAACAAAACCAGCTGGCACGTTCCGAGCAAGCATAGCAGTGCGGCCCTAACCCCGGCCCTCGCCAGATGGCGATAACGGTACCACGCGTACATAATTACGCTCTGGAAATACCATGGGCATAAGGGGAGGGGCACAACCACGGCACGCCCAGAATGCGGCTCAACCGCACTAGGGGCTTCCTATTCTGCCGTTTCGTTTTTTATATACTTTCAGGACCCAACTATTCAGAAGGCCTGTCCGACAATACACTCGTCGAACACACGATGCAACAGCCAGGGAGACAACAAGCCACGCCAAATGTCCAGGTGGTCTCTATAACGAGCTAAATACCTGTTTTACTTAAAGTCTTGCAGCTTTCCCCTGGAGGGGGACATGTCAAATAATCCCATCTCTTGCTTATCGCACTATTTGTATCGTTCTGCTTTCATAGCAGCCCTTTTTATAAACAATACATAGCTCTTATCTATTATTGTATTCACTTATTTTCATACAAATATGTTCAGTCATGACATTATGCAACCGTACACTTTGGTACGGCCAATACACCAGGGGCTTAAGCACCCCATAATACGGTGTGAGAAGACTAAACACTCTCATGAGTGCGGCACCCCGAACTTATAGCACTATATGCATCGGCTCCGAATCATGTCTTGGGTCAATAGTTGGGTTTGCCCGGCTCCCATGTTTTGGTACCTTACGTTCCGCAGTGTTGGCTAAGGTAGCGCTGGGAGAACTACTGCGATTGTGCCTCAGTTGAGCTGGGTTAACACCTCAGTAGAGAAAGCTAAAACTGACCGTCATGATAGTGCGAGAGATCGGTCGCTGTTCGCGAGGTTTTTCGAGTCCCTAAAGACTTATGCCGCCTAGAGTGAGGAGCCGGATTTATTTGGCCTAGGCGTTGATAGCGCCCCGAACTCGGTCTTCCGAATACTAGGGGCTTCGCCGAAATTTAAAATTATAGAATTCTATGGCTAAGTGAGAGTGATAAAGCATTATAAGTCCGATGTCCTTGTTCGTTGTGCTGAGCGCCTCCCTAGATGGACCCAAGAATGGGAACAAGAGCGCTCAAGTTTATCCTGAACACCCCAGCACTCGGGGCATGGGGGTAGAAGCCGACGACTTGCATCTCTTAGATTTCATAAACGGCCGCACAGAAGGTAATATTTAAATTCAAAAAGCGTTGCTTAGCGCATATGAACAAGTTTTCAGCGCGCAGGATAAATACGAGCGAAGTTTACTAAAAAATTACATCCATGGTACATTCCTCCGCCACAAGACGGGCACCCTTCAGGACGCCCTCATAATACATCTCGGGCCTGCGATGCTCCTTCCCCTCCGGCGGCCCATCCTTCACTAGCTTCTCAGCATCCAGCTCGCCCCAGTGCACTTTAGCACGGGCAAAAGCCCTATGGGTGCCCTCGATACACACGGAACGCTTGATGACCTCAAGCTGTGGACAGGCATCCACCAGCCGCCGCACCAGCCCAAAGTAGCTAAGAGGCATGATCTCACCAGGCCATAGCCGGCCTATCAGGCCCTTCATGGCCTGTTCGATTGCCTTATGAAGCTCGACCAGCTGCTTCAGCTGGTCGCTCAAAGGCACCGGGTGTCCGGCCTCAGCATACTGGGACCAGAACACTTTCTCTGTCGAGCTTCCTTCCTCGGCCCGGTAGTATGCGGTGGCATCGGATACACTGCAGGGCAGATCTGCGAATGCTCCTGGAGAGCTCCGGATTCGGGTAAGTAACAGGTAATTTACTTTCACATTCTTGCTTTGCATAAAGAATGCCTTACCCGCCGCAATCTTTTTCATCGCCTCAATCTCCTGGAGGGCTTTTTGGGCTTCGGCCTTGGCAGATTTGGCGCTTTCAAGTGCTGAGGCAAGCTCGGACTCTCGAGTCTTCGAGTCAAGCTCTAACCTCTCATGTTTTTTCACAAGAGCATTGAGCTCTTGCCACACCTCCGCCACCTGCGCCTCTTGCTTCTCTCGCTCGGAGCGCTCCATGGCCGCATTGTCTTCGGCCTTGGAAAGCGCTTCCTTCAGGGTTGCCACCTGAGTTGTGGCCCCTACAACATTCACGTTGGTCCTGTCATTATTTGCAACCAGGTATTTCTATATACATTTACATACGGTATTACATACCCTCCTTGTCCTCGAGCTGCTTCTTGGCACAGCCGAGCTCATTCTCGGACAGCTCGAGGTTCTTCTTCAATGCGTCGACCTCCGCAGTCAGTGCGGCAGAGGTCAGCAGCGCAGCTTGCATTCCCATATCGACATATTTATGTTAGACTCCTGCGTATATCTTTTTAGATCCTCAGTCCGGCTTTTCTTTCAAACACCGAACTGAGCATCAGGGGCTACTGTCTATGCGGTAACATTTTTATATGTTTTGAATACATACCTCGAAGCCTGTTAGCAGGCTGGTACAGGCTTCTGTCAGCCCGCTCTTGGCAGACTGAACCTTTTGAATCACCGCACCCATAACAGTGCGGTGCTCCTCGTCGATGGAGGCGCCATTAAGTACCTCCAGCAAATTGTCCAGCATCTCCGGTTGGACGGACGCCGCCGGCGTCGTAGGCGTGCCTTTCTTGCGAAGGCGCCGCCTACCGGACTCTGGAACCTTTGTTGGTTCCAGAGCAGTGTCCGGCCCAGGGCTGGACTTAGATCCCTCTAGGGCTTTACCCCCCGTGGGCCTGGAGTCCGGGAGGTCACCTTGCGGCGCCTCCAGGACCACCTCCTCCTGGTTTAGTCCCTTTTGGGACTCCACCTCGGCGTCGTCCGTAGGGAGAGGGGAGGAGGCCGTCGGAAGTGAAGCACTATTCACATCTGACGAATCCAGGGAGCCGCTCGACGAATCACCGAGCTAAGCCTTGGGCGGACTGCATGATTGAATTCGGCGTCAGATGGTACTATACAATAGAGGAGCGCCACAAGTTATTCTGGTATCCGGATACTTACGATTTTGCTAAGGGCTTGACTCTGGATGGCCATTCCTCCCCGTCGTCTTCGGCATCGGAGGCGTAGTCCGGCAGAAGGGTCCTCCCCTTCTTGGACCCTCCGGCCTCCCCAGTTGGGGCAGCCTTCCTTTTCTTTCCTCCCCCACTGGAGGGGGAGAGGCTTCTTCTTCTTCCTCCTCCTCGTCCTTAGAGGTGGAGGGTGCTTCGGGGTTGTCAGGCGATGAATCCGACACCACCAGGCGCCGGGAACTCTTTCGAGTCCCCGTGGCCTTCTTCTTGGCCTTCTTCTCCGGCACCACGTGAGGTGCCGGAACCAGCAGCTTCGTTAAGCGTGTGTCTGCTTGGCCTTCGGGCAAAGGGGCCGGACAGTCAAACTGTCCGGATGTCCTCTTCCAGTCCTGTCAAAGGAGCAAGAGTTTAGATCCTACATGGAGTCAAACTATGAAAATCAAGTGTCCCGTGGAGGACCAAAATCAAGCTTACTTTGTTGGCTTGGCGCCTGGCGTAGAATCCACGATCCTCGGTGACGGGAGGGGAGACCTCGGAGCTCTTGAATAGCACCTTCCAGGCGTCCTCGTGCTTTGTGTCGAAGAGCCGGGACAGAGTCTGGTGCTGAGCCAGGTCGAACTCCCACAAATTGAAGGCCCGTCGTTGACACGGGAGGATCCGGCGGAAGAGCATGACCTGGACTACGTTGACAAGCTTGACCTTCTTGTTCACCAGGTCTCGGACGCAGGTTTGGAGTCCGGTCACCTCTTCCGGACTACCCCACAACATGCCTGTCTCTTTCCAAGATGTGAGCCGTGTGGGGATGCCAGATCGGAATTCGGGGGCCGCTGCCCATTCAGGGTCACGCGGCTCGGTGATATGGAACCACCCCGATTGCCACCCGTTGATGGTCTCTACGAAGGCGCCCTCGAGCCGTGTAACATTGGCTATCTTGCCCACCATGGCGCCTCCGCACTCCGCTTGGCGGCCGCCCACGACCTTCGGCTTGATGCTGAAGATCTTCAGCCATAGGCCAAAGTGAGGTTGGATGCGGAGGAAGGCCTCGCACACGACGATAAACGCCGAGATGTTGAGGATGAAGTTCGGGGCCAGATCATGGAAGTCCAGGCCGTAGTAGAACATGAGCCCCCGGACGAACGGGTGAAGAGGAAAGCCCAGTCCATGGAGGAAATGGGGGAGAAATACGACCCTCTCATGGGGCCCAGGGGTGGGGATGAGTTGCTCCTCGTCTGGAATATGGTGCGCGATGTCGTCAGACAAGTATCCAGCCTTCCTCAACTTTTTGATTTGCCCCTCCGTGACGGAGGAGGCCATCCATCTACCTCCCGCTCCGGACATGATTGGAGAAAGGTTGAGGTGGGAAGGCGGACTTGGGCGCTGGAGCTCGAGTGCGCAGGGATGGATAAGCAAAGGAGGAAGAAGGCGTAAATGGAAAGGGTGGATCCTTATCCCCTTATATGGGCGGCCGAAACTATAAGCCCCCACCAGCCTAGTAAAACTCGCTTATCTCCCAAGCGCCGTGGTTAATAGCGCGGTTGGTTTACCCATGCCCGTATTGATGAGAATCCCGGAATGAGGGGACACGATCTCTGCTTTGACAAGACGTGCCAAGGAAACCGCCTCGCTAAACGTGCTGAGGTGGAACAGTAAAATGATTCGAATAAAGGCTTGGACGTGGCGTGATGTCATGCTACGGAATACGTCAGCAGATTAGATTTGTTCAGATATTATTCTCTCTACGGTGGTATGTGGAGCTTATTTAGAGCCGGACATTATCCTTGTGTTCAACATCTTCTATGAAATATTCGGAGGAGGAACCCGCCTTGCAATGCCAAAGACAATTTGCGCGCCGGACTCGTCGTCATTGAAGCCTGGTTCAGGGGCTACTGAGGGAGTTGAAAGTTTGTTGGACATTTTCATTGTCGAGTCTTTTGAAGCGGTTGAAGAGATTACGAAGAACATCAACTCGAGAGTCATGCTGAGTTGAGACTCCTTCATTCACTTTGCATAGCTTATCCCAGATAAGCTTAGAAGTTTCCAAAGCTCTCACTCTTCCATACTGTCCTTTACTCAGATGGCCACATATGATATTCTTCGCTTGAGAATCGAGTTGCTTGAATCTCTTCACATCGGTAGCATTCAGTGAGGGTGAGAGAGAGGGAACACCATTTTCCACAACATACCGGAGATCGTTGTCAATTGCCTCGAGATGCATTCGCATCTTGTTTTTCCAGTAGGGGTAGTCCCTCCCATCAAAGGTAGGACACCCAGCCGAGACCTTGATCATACCTGCGGTCGGCATAACTAAAACTCCAGGCGGTTAAACCAAAATCACACAGAACAAGGGAGTACCTTGCTCTGATACCAATTGAAAGCGCGTTATGTCGACTAGAGGGGGGGGGGTGAATAGGCGATTTTTATGAATTCTTCACTGAGCAATTTGCCGGTGAGGAAATTCCTTAGCGAAGAACTATTAGCAGCGGAATAAGTACTCAGAAGTAAGCAATGTTCGCTTCTCCTCTTCTCTACTTACTCTGCCTAGCATCAGAAGCTCTAGCCGCAGCAACCATGTCTGCTGGCTGCTCCTCCACCTGCTCTTTAGCAGGCAACAACCAGATATGCGCCAAGTCGCCACCCGTACTATCATCTATGGGTCTCATCACACCCCCGCCGGCACACGCACCGCAGCCGGTTGCTCATCGCAACCCGCTGCCGTTGGTGTGGTACCACTGCTGCAAATCAGGCAGAGTCATCCGTCGCGTCTCAATCACAATCCTCAACCCTGGCCGAGTCTTCTACAAATGCCCGAATCATAGGGTAATAATATGTTTAAGTGTTGTTCTATTGCTTTCAGTTGCTGATTTTTTTAATAATTTGGTTGATGATCTTCCACTTTGATTCATGCAGAAAAAGGAAGATTCGTGTGATTTCTGTTGGCGTCCTGGGAACGGGGGTCCCCAGACTTGCCTGCCTGCGGCCTGCAGCGTGGCTCAGCAGTGGCCCAATACGGCCCGGCTTCCTCAACCCAAGTTCAAGACCCTCGCGAGGGGCCAAGCCTCGCGGGGCGGACGACGCAAGGCCTCCTCACCAGGCAGGCTCGCGAGGAGGCGGAGAGATCAAGGCAAGGGGTACCTTGCGAGGTGCCCATGACGCAAGCCATGACGATCAAGACCAGGCGGGCGCCAGGCGAGCGCCACCCTGCATAGTGTCCTCGTTTCCTCTTTGGTGCAAAGGGGGCAAGCGCAGGTGCGAAGTACCGAGGCATCAAGCAAAGGTTTCCATATCGGTGCAACGAGACCAAGACCAACAGAGCGGCAGGACGGAGGTCACCGTGGAGCCCAAGGCGGCGTCATCGCCAGTGCCTTTGGCACTCGAAGACCACCTTTAGTCAGGATAGCTTGTACTAGCTGTCCCCTTACAAAATGGCCATTGTTGGCTCCCTTCCCGCTCAATATTTGGGAAGAGGACCAGGGCCTCTATAAATAGAGATAGCCACCACATTAGGAGGCATCTAGAATCTCACATAGAGCCAGCAGAGATGGATCAATTCCTCTCCAAGCACACCACCACAAGAACACCCCTCATGAGGATGTTCTTCCCATGTACTGTTCATCATCAGCCCCAGCGGCAATCCACCACACCACACACTGGATTAGGGTATTACACCACAACGGTGGCCCGAACCAGTATAAACTCTGTGTCTCTTGTGTTGTTCATCACGTAGCTTAGAACCGCAGCGAGGTTTTGGGGGGTGAATCGGAAGGGAGAAGATCTTCGTGCGCACCCCAGAGTTCAAACCTTAAGGGTTTTGCCGGAACCCGATATCCGACATTTGGCGCGCCAGGTAGGGGTGCGCTGAAATCCTCTTTCCACCGATCTGCGATCCACTACTTCGTCGCATCCATGTCCGGCGACCCAACGGCCAACGCCGACCGCTGGGCGGCATGGCCAGCCCATGCCGCGCCGGCTGCCCAAGGTGACCTCAACCCCGCGCCTCAGGCAGCCCATGCTCCGCAAAACGCTGCGGGACATGGGCGACGCGATCAAGCGCCACCTGCCCTCACTCCGCGGCAGGTGTGATCGGCAACAAAAGCCTCAAACCACGCCGCGGTCACGGTGCTGCACACCCGGCGGGAACAAGCAAACATGAGGCCCGCTCTCATAGTGGCTCGGGAGCTGCTGTGGTGCAGGCTGCAGGAGAGCGGCCATGACGTGCTGCTGGAGCGTGTTGCCGAGCTCCTGGATGCCGCAGTTTCGGGGGTGCCCCCTTTCTGCGTCTAGCTTCCACCCCAGGCCCCGGGCGGATCATACGGCAGGCCCATCCACGCCCATGCGCCCCGAGGTTTCATCAGCACCGGCTCAGCCATCAGCGCAGGGCGTCAAGTTGCACCAACACCACCCCCGGTGAGCGAGGGTATGCACATCGCCGCCTATGGCCCGGGCGGGCCGCCGCCCTATCACCCCAAGACGGTGCTTCGAGCCGAGCCGCATGGAGCGTGGGGCACTACCGCGAAGCCTTCGGGGCGGCGACCTCGGAGGCTTACGTACCCCATATGGTGGACTGGGAATACGCACTAAGAAGACCATGGCTTGTTCCTCGGGTCAGGCTGGGAGGAAGAGACGCCGGAAGCCGAGCCTTTTCTTGAGCCTCAAGGAGGCCTCACCAACCGCACTGGCGGCAACAGCTATCGGGTACCACTAATTCCTCAGGAGCAAGCTTATGCTAACCATGGGTCGCAGGAAGTTTAGGTCACTGCAGTGGAAGGCTGCCCCAGCTTGGTAGCCTCCCTTCCTCTAGGAGGAGCGCACTGGGGGCCGCAGGAGAGGGGCCGGGAGCCAGGTGAGGGAGTCCTGGATAAGGGGGTATCCGGACAGCCGTACTATGTACTTTGGCCGGACTGTTGGACTATGAAGATACAAGATAGAAGACTTCGTCCCGTGTCCAGATGGGACTCTCCTTGGCGTGGAAGGCAAGCTTGGCGATTCAGATGTAGATCTCCTCCTCTGTAAACCGACTTTGTGTAACCCTAGCCCCCTCCAGTGTCTATATAAACCGGAGGGTTTAGTCCGTAGGACACAACAACAATCATACCATAGGCTAGCTTCTAGGGTTTAGCCTCTCTGATCTCGTGGTAGATCAACTCTTGTAATACTCATATCATCAAGATCAATCAAGCAGGAAGTAGGGTATTACCTCCATCGATAGGGCCCAAACCTGGGTAAACATCGTGTCCCCAGCCTCCTGTTACCATTAGTCTTAGACGCACAGTTCGGGACCCCCTACCCGAGATCCGCCGTGGTTTTGACACCGACATTGGTGCTTTCATTAAGAGTTCCTTTGTGTCGTCGCTATAAGGCTTGATGGCTTCCCCAACCTTCAACAATGCTGTCCTGGGTGAGACTTTTCTCCCCGGACAGATCTTCGTGTTCGGCGGCTTCGCACTGCGGGCCAACTCGCTTAGCCATCTGGAGGAAATCGATGGCTACGCCCCTGGCCATCAGGTCAGGTTTGGAAACCTAAACTACACTGCCGACATCCGCGGAGACTTGATCTTCAACGGATTCGGGCCCGTGTCAGGAGCAACAAACAATCACGATGTGCATGACCTAGATCTGCAGTCAGACAATATTCAGAACATCGCACCTGCTACAGCTCCAGACTTCGTTCAAGAGCAGGTCGTGCCTTCCGAGGACGGGTGGCTGAACCTCGCCCCGAAGGCCGCACACTCATCGGTGTTGGAGCCGAACACAGACTCCTCTCCTTAGGAAATCTGCACCTCCGGACCCCCGGACTCATCTTAGGTAGTGTGTTCCGGGCCGCGTGCATCTGTGCCCATTGAATCTAACTGGGCTCCAGTTATGGATTTCACCGCCGCGGATATCTTTCAGCACTCACCCTTGGGAGATGTGCTGAATTCATTAAGGTGTCTCTCTTTGTCGGGAGACTCCTGTCCGAACTATGTCCGGCTCAAGTGCGAAGCTGGCGACGAAGAAATTCGTCACCCACCCACCACCCACTTAATAGCCACGGTCGATGACTTGACCGACGTGCTTAACTTCGAGTTCGAAGACATCGACGGTATATACGACGATGCAGAAGAAGAACAGGAACCAC
>NC_041383.1:726336036-726354329 GCF_002162155.2 Triticum dicoccoides
ATATGGTGGATACTCCCAAAGAAACCAATGGCGATGAGGAAGAAAACAAAACATGGGCGTCATCGGCGCCGCCCCAAGCCTTGCCACAACAACACCGGCACTGGAGAAGAAAATCCAGATGGTGCCGAAGAGGAATACGATCTTGATCAACCCACCTTCGAGCAAGCCGAACAGGAACACGGGCAGGCTAGCCCAGACGAACAGGCGACGGACGGATACTTGGAGGACGATAACTATATGCCTTGATCCGAAGACAAGGTGAGCCTCGGTGACAACAAATTCGGCGTACCAGAGGATCCCATAGAGCAGGAGCGCTTCAAGCGCAAGCTTATAGCCACTGCAAGAGGCCTGAAAAAGAAGCAGCAGCAGCTCCAAGCTGACCAAGATCTGTTCGCGGACAGATGGAGCGAAGTCCTGGTGGCCGAGGAATACGGACTCGAACCCCCGAGCAGGGGATACCCAAAGCACAAACCGCTAGAAGAAGAGGCTGAAGAGCCTGAACTTCCAGCACAAGATGCGGCTGACCGACCACCACGTGGCCGAGATAAAACGGCATATCAGGCCGGACACCAGCCCGCACCCCCACGCCGGTTCACTATGGCCCGGGGCAATACGCAGGACCTGTGAGACATATTGGAAAACAACACAGGACAACCAAGATCGATCTACGAATCACGAGGGCGCACCACAGCCCATGACACCGATCGTCACGGCGGATACAATACTGATAAATCCGGCCGGGCCAGACATTACCGACCAGACCCAATCGGGCTACGCCGCGACATAGCCCGGCACAGAGGCGCCGCACACCCCCTCTGCTTCACTGATGAAGTAATGGAACATGAATTCCCAGAAGGGTTTAAACCCGTCAACATCGAGTCATACGATGGCACAACAGACCCCGCGGTGTGGATCAAGGATTTTCTTCTCCACATTCACATGGCCCGCGGTGATGACCTACATGCCATCAAGTATCTCCCACTCAAGCTTAAAGGGCCAACCAGACACTGGTTGAATAGCCTGCCAGCAAACTCCATTGGCAGTTGGGAAAATCTTGAGGATGCATTCCTCGATAACTTCCAGGGCACCTATGTGCGACCACCGGATGCTGACGACCTAAGTCACATTACCCAACAGCCCGGAGAGTCAGCCAGGAAATTCTGGACTCGGTTCCTAACTAAAAAGAACCAAATTGTCGACTGTCCGGATGCCGAGGCCGTGGCGGCCTTTAAGCATAATATCCGTGACAAGTGGCTTGCCCGACACCTCGGCCAAGAAAAACTGAAGACCATGGCGGCACTCACAACACTAATGACCCGCTTTTGCGCGGGTGAGGACAGTTGGCTGGCTGGCAGCAATACCGTGCCAGGAAACCCTGGCGCTTCAGATATCCGTGACAGCAACGGAAAGCCATGGCGCAACAGACACAAGCGTCGAAACAATGGCGACAATGCTGAGGACACGGCAGTCAATGCCGGATTCAGAAACTCCAGATCCGGTCAGCGGAAGAAGCCGTTCAAAAGAAACAATCCGGGATCGTCCTGTCTGGACCGCATACTCGACCGCTCGTGCTAGATTCACGGCACCCCCGATAAACTAGCCAATCACACTAACAAAGATTGCTGGGTGTTCAAACAGGCTGGTATGATAAATGCCGAGAACAAGGAAAAGGGGCTGCACATCGATGATGACGAGGAGCCCCGGTGTCCGAACACTGGAGGACAGAAGAAATTTCCCCCCAGGTAAAGGTGAACATGATCTATGCCAATCACATCCCCAAACGGGAGCGGAAGCGTGCACTTAGGGACGTCTATGCGATGGAGCCCGTCGCCCCAAAATTCAACCCATGGTCATCCTGCCCGATCACCTTTGATCGTAGGGACCATCCCACCACAATCCGTCACGGCGGCTCAGCCGCATTGGTCCTTGACCCAATCATCGACGGATTCCACCTCACGCGAGTCCTCATGAACGGTGGCAGCAGCCTGAACCTGCTTTATCAGGACACAGTGGGCAAAATGGGCATCGAACCGTCACGGATCAAACTCACCAAAATCACCTTTAAAGGTATAATCCCAGGGGTAGAGGCCCGCTGCACGGGCTCAATAACACTGGAAGTGGTCTTCGGATCTCCGGATAACTTTTGAAGCGAGGAGTTAATCTTCGATATCGTCCCTTTCCGTAGTGGCTACCATGCACTACTTGGACGAACCGCGTTCGCTTGTTTCAATGCGGTACCACACTATGCATACCTCAAGCTCAAGATGCCAGGACCTCGTGGGGTCATAATAGTCAACGGAAATACAGACCGCTCCCTCCGTACGGAAGAGCATACTGCGGCCCTCGCAGCAGAAGTACAAAGCAGCCTCCTTCGACAAACAGCCAATTCAGCAACGACATCCCCGAACACCATCAAGCGAGTCCGGAGTACCCCGCCACAGGACCGCCAGGCACTCCAGGAGCTCAATTAGCAATCCGGCCTCCACCCCAGCCCCACTCAAGTGGAATTTGTGCCACGTGTACACAACGACGCGCCCAAAATACCATGGACATAGGTGGAGGCTAGACGACAATGCGGCCAGAGTGCGGCTCAGCTGCCATGAGGCCTGCATACTATTTTTTCTTTTTTCAGGACCCCACTTTCGGGAAGCCCCTTTAGAGAGATCGGATAACTAGACTCATTACAGAGGGAACACCAAGGACGCAAGAAGCTTTGCACATGGGGGAATACTCAGGTGGTCTTCTTTAATGATCGTTATACCAGTTCTTACATACCCGCATGTAGCCTGCCCTTGGATAGGATATGTCAAACAGTCCTATTTTTTCTGCTTAATGCATTAATTGTACACCTACGCTTTGCCGTATTGTCCAAATAAATTGGAAGTAGTACATAGCGTCAGCTTCTTATTACTATCTTCATATTTTATGTTGAATATTTATTCAATATTGCATCCATGCATTTTGGTACGCTCAGTTTGCCAGGGGCTTCCTTTTGAGCCCCATAAAATGGCAAGAAAAGTCCGAACACTTTCAACAGTGCGGCACCTCGAACTTATAGTATTATATGCATCAGCTCCGAATCATGTCTTGGGTCAATAGTTGTGTTAGCCCGGCCCCCTTGTTTTGGTACCTTACGTTCCGTTATATCGGCTAAGGTAGCGCAAGGAGAACTACTGCGATTGTGTCCCGGTTCTTCCAGACGAGCACCTCAGTAGAGAAAGCCGAAAACTGACCGTCATGATGCGGCGAGAGCTGGTCGCTGTTCACGAGGTACTAGAATCCCTAAAGATTGTTTCCGCTTAAGGCGAGGAATCGGCGCCCGATTTAGGCGTGTATAATGCCCCAGTTCGGCTTTCCGAATACTAGGGGCTTTGCCAAAATTTAAAATTATAGACTTCTATGGCCAAGTGAGAGTTATAAAGCCGAATAGTCTGATTGCCTGGTTCTCCGCGCTAAACACCTCCTTAAAGGACCAAGAAATTGGAAAGAAGAGTGTTTAGGTTTTCCACGAACACCCCAGTACTAGTTACAAGGGGGCGAAAGCCGACGACTGGCCTACTTCAAGATTTTGTTAAACGGCCGCAGAGAAGGTAATATTTTAAATCAAACAAAGCGTTGTATAGCGCAATCAAACTCATTCTCATATTACACAGACGACATGAGAACATTCGCCACAAGCCGAGTGCCTTTCATAACGCCATTATAATACATTTTGGGGTATCGATGCTCCTTGCCCTTCGGGGGTCCATCCTTCACGAGCTTCTCAGCATCCAGTTTGGCCCAATGCATATTTGCACGGGCAAAGGCCCGTCGGGCACCCTCAATACATACAGACTGCTTGATCACTTCTAGCTATGGACAGACATGCACCACCCGCTTCACCAGGCCAAAGTAGCTGCCGGACAGGGACTTGCCAGGCCACATCCGGACTATGAGGTCCTTCATGGCCTGTTCGGCCGCATTATGGAGTTCGACCAGCTGCTTTAGTTGGTCACTCAGAGGCATCGGGTGTTCGGCCCTAGTATATTTGGACCAAAACAACTTCTCCGTAGAGCTCCCCTCCTCAGCGTGATAGAACTCCGCGGCATCCGAAATGCTGCGTGATAGATCTGCGAATGCCCCTGGAGAGCTCCGGATCCGTGTAAGTAAAAGAAATGACTCCTCCACATGCTTGCTTTGCATAAAGAATGCCTTACCCTCTGCTATCTTCTTGGCCACTCAGACGCTTGTGTCTTGAAGTCATGCTCCAGGGAGTCGAACTTCTTGCCGAGCTCCTGGAGATCCTACTGTACCTCTCCCACCCGAGCATCTTGCTTCTCTCGCTCGGTGCGCTCCGTATCCGCCTTGGCTTCAGCCACGGACAACGCTTCCCTCAGGACCGCCACTTTGGTCGCGGTCCCTATCAAAAGCCATGATGCTTTTTATTAGCATCACCAACTTTTTATCCTCTATACGACATATGGACGGGGTTTCACTTACCTTTGTTCTCCTCAAGCTGCTTCTTCACGAGGCCGAGCTCTTCTTCGGCCTGCCCCAGTTCGCACTTGAGTCTGGCAACCTCAGCCGTGCGCGCAGCGGCAGTCAGCAGCAGTGCTTGTTTGTTCATACATACAAATATTATTAGCTTCCTGCGGTTTTTTAGTTGACCCTCCGTTTGGCTTTTCTTTCCGAACACCAACCAGAGTATCAGGGGCTACTGTCTATCAGGTGATATTTCCTCACACTTTTTTTACCTCAAAGCCTGTTAGCAGGCTGGTGCAGGCTTCGGTCAATCCGCTCTTGGCGAACCAAATCTTCTCAATCACTGTACCCATAAGCGCACGATGTTCATCCTTGATGGAAGCGCCTCGAAGCACTTCCAATAAATTATCCGATGCCTCCGGCTGGGCGGAGGTCATCGGCACGGCCGGCTCGCCCTCCTTCGCGAGGGACTGCTTACTGGGATCCAGAACCTTTGCAGGCTCTGGCGCAGTAACCGACTGGGAGCCAAACTTGTTGTGGCTCCCATCAGCATAACCCATGGGGTTCTCACCCCCCATGCGTCCGGCGCCCGAGATTTTGCCATGGGGCGTCTCCGGAACCATCACCTCCTGCTCTGGCATCCTCCGGGACAACACCTCGGTGTCATCCATAGGTCGTGGGGAGGTTGCCGTCGGGAGTGAATTCATCTCCGACTCGTTCAGAGACTCCTCCGAAGAGGACTCCTCGAGATCGGACCCGGCTGGACTGCATATATACGTGTTCGACGTCATTACAAACCATGAGGTCAAAGTCGCACGTAAAATATTATGGAATGCGGGTACTTACGACCTCGCCCAGGGTTTGCCCCTGGGCAGCCACTCCTCGTCGCTGAAAGCGGCGATAGTAGAGTGATCTGGAAAGGACGCCTTTCCCTTCTTCGGCATCCCGGCCTCCCCCGATGGGGCGGCCTTCCTTTTCTTCTCCTCCCTAGCACGGGGAGGAGGCATCTCTTCATGTTTTCCCCCGTCTTCGGGTGGGGGGGGGGGATCTTCCTCGTCGTCTTCGGATGACGATTCTATCACGGCCTTGCACCGGAGACCTTTTCTGGTCCCCGCGGCCACCTTCTTGGACCCTTCGGCCCCCTTAGTTGAGGCGGCCTTCTTCTTTCTCTCCTCCCCTTCGTGGGAGGAGTACGCCTCATCATCTTCTGGCAAGGCTTCTGGTCCGGCCTCGCGCCGGAGACCCTTCCGGGTCCCTGCGGCCTTCTTCTCGGCCTTTTTCTCTGGCACCTTGTAAGGCGCCGGAATCAGCAACTCCGCTAGGAGTGCGCCTATTGGGTCCTCAGGCAATGGAGCCGGACAGTCAATCCACTCCGCCATCTCCACCCAATCCTGTTCGGTCAGCATAGTAACCTGAGAATCCTCCCACGAATGTACTAGGAAGGAAACATCTTGTAATAACCAGAGGACTTACCGGACTGGCGAGGCGCCTTGCGCTGAGCCCCCGGTCCTCGGAAAGGGGAGGAGGAACTTCGCTGGTCTTGAACAACACCTTCCAGATTTCTTTGTGCATTGTGTCGAAGAGCTCTAGAAGCATCTGGTGTTCGGCCGGGTCGAACTCCCACATAACAATTGCCCGTCTTTGACACGGGAGAATCCGGCGAATGAGCATGACCTGGACCATGTTGACAAGCTTGATCTTCTTGTCCATCATACTTCTGATGTAGGTCTCGAGTCCGGTCAGCTCCGTGGGTTCGCCCCAGGCCAGGCCCTTCTTCTGCCAGGAAGTGAGCCGCATGGGGATTCCGGATCTGAATTTGGGGGCCGCCACCCAGTTGGCGTCGCGCGGCTCGGTGATGTAGAACCACCCTAATTGCCACCCCTTTATGGTCTCCACGAAGGAGCCATCGAGCCATGTAACATTGGGCATTTTGCCCACCATGGCGCCTCTGCACTCCGCCTGTTGGCCGCTCACGATCTTCGGCTTCACGCAGAAGATTTTCAACCACAGGCCAAAGTGAGGCTTGATGTGGAGGAAGGCCTCGCACACGATGATGAACGCCGAGATCTTGAGGACAAAATTTGGGGCCAGATCATGAAAATCTAGTCCGTAGTAGTACATAAGCCCGCAGAAAAACGGGTGGAGTGGAAATCCTAGTCCGCGGACGAAATGAGGGAGAAATACTACTCTCTCCCGAGACTTCGGAGTGGGGGTAATCTGTCCCTCTGCTGGAAGCCTGTGCGCGATACTCTCGGCCAGGTATCCGGCCTCCCGAAGGTTGGTGATGTTCTCCTCTATGACAGAGGAGGCCATCCACTTGCCTCCTGCTCCAGACATGCTGCGGTCCTACGAAGAAGGTGAGAACTTGGGCGCTGGAGCTCGAGGGTGCGAGAACGGATGACCAAAGGAGAAAGAAGGCGTGGGTGAAAATGGGAGATCTCTGCCCTCTTATAAAGGCGATGTAGAATGTGCGCCTCCCCGCTTGCCTCTCAAAATCTCTTATCTTCCCAAGCGCCTCGATTGATGGCGCTGGTTGGGTTACCCATACCCGTATTTATGGAGATCCCGCGATAAGGGGACACGATCTCTGCTTTGACAAGACGTGACAAAGAAACTGCCTCGCAATATGTGCGGAAGCAGGTTGTAAAAAACGGTTCGAATAAAAACCAGACTGTGGCATGATGTCACTTTTCGAAGAGTTGTCAGCAAATTAGATTCGTGGGTTATTATTCTCTCTATGATGGTATATGGAATTTTATCTTGCAGAGCCAGACACGGTCCTTGTGTTCGGAATTTATCTTGGAGTATTTGGAGATGGAACCCGCCTTGCAATGCTGGACAATCTACGTGCCGGACTCATCATCATTGAAGCCTGGTTCAGGGGCTACTGAGGGAGTCCTGGATAAGGGGGTATCCGGACAGCTGGACTATGTACTTTGGCCGGACTGTTGGACTATGAAGATACAAGATAGAAGACTTCGTCCCATGTCCGGATGGAAATCTCCTTGGCGTGGAAGGCAAGCTTGGCGATTCGGATGTAGATCTCCTCCTCTATAAACCAAGTCTGTGTAACCCTAGCCCGCTCCGGTGTCTATATAAACCGGAGGGTTTAGTCCGTAGGACACAACAACAATCACCATAGGCTAGCTTCTAGGGTTTAGCCTCTCTGATCTCGTGGTAGATCAACTCTTGTAATACTCATATCATCAAGATCAATCAAGCAGGAAGTAGGGTATTACCTCCATCGAGAGGGCCCGAACCTGGGTAAACATCGTGTCCCCAGCCTCCTGTTACCATTAGTCTTAGACGCACAGTTTGGGACCCCCTACCCGAGATCCGCCGGTTTTGACACCGACACCAGGCCCCTCCCCATGGCACATGGAGCAAGGTGTTTCCCGGAGGTAGGCCCTCTGTCGGGGAGGTGCTGCGAAGCCTGCCCCTGGCAGAGGAACCATGGTCGTCGGGGGAACCGCTAGCATCCCCTTTACCCCATTGGCGTCGTCCTTGGTTTCCGGTCGCCGTCGATGGTGGTCGAGGGTGGCGCAAGGTGGGGCCCTCATCTGGCAATATGAAGCAAGGGCGGTTCCTGTGAAGAAGGCCCAGTGCCTATGAAGCTCGCCGCCCGTGACACTCTCACGTAATAATGAGTGGGGTTGTACATGCCCCGGAGTCTCCAGAGAGCCTCCCTCGGGCCTCGGGGGCTCCCTCCCACGCCCAGTGGCAGCACTTAGCTCCACGCTGGTGAGAAAACGTCAAAGACTAGACTAGGTGCCGGACGTAGCCTTTTGCTTTTTGCCCCCCTTTTTGTGGTCCACCTTCCTTGCTTCGGATTTAAGTTGAAATTGAATTTGTGTTTGCGTATGCGGGGAGGGGTGTCTTGTCTTGTTCGTGTGTTCTTTCGCGTTCTGGTTTCTGCCCTAGTCCGAAGTTCGCATAGCTGCCTCCCACTTGCGAACCTCTCGCAGGCGGGACTGGGCCAAGCGCGCGCGCATGACGTCTCGCGGCCAACACTTGCTCTTGCGAGGCTCTCACCACATGGTCAGCAGGTCCCCCAGAGGACCCTCGGAGAATCACAGCCTCACAAGCCCACTCAAGGCTCGCTCGGGCTAAAGGTAAATCAAAGTAACTAACCCATCGCAGGGCCCGTAACATCATGCAGATGCGCATTCAGCGCCGTTCCTAAAAACATGGGGACGGCAATCCTTTTTACATGAGGGGCTTCCCCTCCCAAAATGCTCTTACAACCTTTAGGGCCGCACCCGAGCTTTTTTGCGCAGGATAAACAGCAGGAGGACACAGGATCACTCAGACATATCACTCACCGTGTCCTCTTGGTCATCTTCGGAGGCATCACTGGCGCCGCTGTCACTACAACTGGCATCGCCGCCGCTGTCATCGGCGCCATCTTCGTGACCATTCACCACGTCACCTTCATCCGCGGCGACTATCACCCCTCGTCGTCAGAAGTGAAGGCCCTAACAAGAGCATCCACATTGTCCTCCATCCACCGCGTCAGGTCACCTCGAATGGCCACAGGCACCGGAGCAATGGCGGCGTCAAAGTCGAAGTGGGGGTCCCTGTCCTGAAGATGGCTGAAGACGCGGGAGAATGTGCGCCCGAGCAGGCTGCGGCTCCTCTCCTCGGTAAGGCGGCGAGATCTCTCAGAGCGATTCTCCAGATGCATCACCACGTCGGTGAAGAAGTGGAGATGGTCGGCATAGTTGGTGACATGAGGATGTGGAGCGGCCGCATCGCAGATGTTGCCTAGGGCCATGTTGGCCCTATCCTTGAGCACTTGGATCATGGGGCCATGCATGTGGTCCAGCGTCTGCCGCTGGTGAATCTCTTCCCTGTTCTGCCGCGCAATGGACTCGGCATCATCGACCCTGCATTGAAGAAGAAGCAGCTCGGCATGGGAGCAGGCCAACTCGGTCTGCGCCGAGACCAGGGTAGCTGCGGTGGCCTCTGCGTGCTGCGTCGCTTCGGTCAGCTTGGACCTGAGGGCGGCAGTCCTGCCCGCAGCCTCAGCTTCAATTAGCTCCAGCCTCTCGTCATACTCGCGCACGAGATCCACTCGAGCTTTCGCCGTGCGGCGGTCGACCTCTTCTTGGACACGAGCCTCCCGCGCGCCAACATCGTCCTCTGCCTGGGTAACCTGGCGCTCCCTCATCTCCATCCGCTCAAGGTCAAGATTCCGCTCGGCGGCCTCCAGCGTCAGCGCTTCCTCACGCCTCAGGAGCTCCTCCTCCTCGACGGGCGTCCCCTTAAGCGATGCAAGGGCGGCCTGATGCAGCTCCACCTGCTGCTCCAGCGAAGCGCTCCAGGCCTGGAGCTCCCACACGCGCTTCTCCGCAACCTCGCATAGTTGGTCTACCTCCCGAGCCTCCTCAACAGCTCGGGAGCAGGCCTTTTGCGAGGCTGCAAGGGACGCTTTGGCCTTCACGTTGTCAAACTCCCCCTGATGGCGCGCAAGGCTGACTGCCACCTTCGGCTTGCGCCGCTCCTCAACCAGCCGCAGGACCTCGGCTTCAAGGCACTCGTCCACGTCCGCAAGCTCTCCACGAAGCTGGCCCATCGCGTCCAACGCCTTCCGGAGGAACTCTTGGCGAACGATGCTGCGCTCCCGCGCTCGCCTGAGCACGTCGTTGATGTCATACACCGCCTCTGGCGCTGGCGGCGGGCCCTGAAGCGGTACTCCCCGTCTCGGCAAGGGGCTGGGGGCTGGCTCTCCCACGATCACCGAGCGGGCCCCGTGAGGGACCCTGGCCGGCGTAGATTCATCCCCAGAAGAAGAGTCAAGGATCGACCTCAACCATTCGCCATCCACGATCAGAGGAGGAGCCCTGGGCAGGCTGGTCATGCCCCAGGCGAAGTCGTGAAGGAAAGGCGGCAAGGGCATGAGCTCAAGGCACCCTGCGGGCCGGCTCACTTCTCTGGCCGAACTCATGCCGGGGGAGCACGCAAGGTCGGGACGCTCAAGGGCAGCGATGGAGGCGAGGCCTGACGAGGTTGCTTCTTAGCAGACTCCATAGGCTTGGCAGGAGGGATCCTGAAGGGCCACAGTCAGAAAAGGGAGCAGCGATTGAGGAATTACAAGAATGAGGAACTTACTCATCTGTGGCAAAGTACTTCCTATTCTTCAGCGGCCGGCAGGGGCGCTCGCTGCCGCTCGAAGACTCCTTCCTCTTGCGGAGGGCATCGAAGTCTATGCGGAACCGACCCAAGCTCTCAACGTGAGGGCCGGCGCGTGGCGCAGACGAAGAAGCACCAAGGCAGCCTACCTCAGGGGCGCCAAGCTGGGAGGAGAGATCGGGCGCCACTTCTTGATGGCCTGCCGAGGCCTCAAGGGCTCCGACCTCGGGAGCCACAGGTTGCACCCCCTCATCAATGACCGCCCCAGGGTGGGCCTCGCAAGCTCCGGAGGATGACGCCTCGGGGGGCCCGTGCGACATCAATGCCGCGGCACTAGAGCCTCCAGCCTCAAGCGATGCTTTCTTCCCTGCATCCGCTCCTGAGGCAATATCGGTGTTAGCGACGGGGAAGGGAGCAACAGCAACCGAATTCTCGCGAGGGCCCACAAGGCCAGCCGAGAGCAACCCCCATTCGTCAAAGTGGGGCATCTGCCTCGCGAACTCAGCCCCGCCCAAGCAGAGATATAGGAGGCTGCCCCCGTGCCGGATATCGCCCAGCGAGGGATCGCCTGTCAAGACCTCAAGCACCTTCTTCAGCGTTTCGGGCACCAACTCCGTATCCTGGAGCCTCATGCGGTCCTGGTATCCAGTCAGGGCCCACATTGGTCGGGGGTGGTGCTAGAGAGGAGTGATGCAACACTGGAGGAACTCCCTCACCACCCGGGGCGCAGTGACACCGAGCTTTCTCAACCTCTCCAGTCGGCGCCAAATGAAGGAGAGCTAGGGGCTCGCGAGCCTCTCATGGCCCCATCCCAGATTGGGCATAGGAGGCAATGTCGGATGCGAGAGTAGGGGGTTGGGCACTCCGACATCCACATACAGCCACCGCATCCAGAACCCACTCATGGAAGGTGGAAGGCTAAAATCAATCCCCGAGGCAGCCGTCTCTGACACGGCCTGGAAGCTCACGCACGCCGAGCACTGCAAGGGGTCTGTCAGGCGCAAGGAGAAGAAGTGACGCAAGAGGGTAATGGAAGGAGCAATGCCCACCATGGCTTCACAGACAAAGGCAAAGATAGCAAGAAGGGTAACGGATTCAGGGTCAAGATGCATCATATGGATCTGATAATGGGAAAGCACCGCATTGAAAAAGGCGGAGAAAGGAGGAACCAGGCCAGCCCATAGGGCGTCAGCGAAAAATCGGACCTCCATGACGATCCTGTCGATGGAGGCATGGGACGCAGGTCAAGCCGTCGTCTTTCCGCACTCGTTGAAGCTGGAGGCGAGGGCGGAGTGGACCTTGTCCAAGGCTTCCGGATTGAGTATCAGCGATCGGTCGACGGCGGGCGTGATTGCCGGAGGCGAGCTGGACGAGGGCACGGGCTTATTCCCTTTCTCCTTGTTCGTTGGTGCCATGGCGATGGAAGAGGGGTAGAGCTCAAGTCAGATTGGAAGCGGAAACAGAGGTTCGAGGAAGAAAGGGGAATAGGAAGCACGCAGGCAGCAAGGAGGGAATAACTGTGTAAAGCTTCATGGCCGCCTAGCCACGCGGATATTGGGGGAGCGTGGGGAAGCGGAGACACCCACGTCCAATAACCGCCACACGGCGACCAAGGCCGCAGGCTATTGGGGCCCGCGACGCTCCACCCTTGCCATTTGGCTTCGCTGCTAAGCCAAGTCCGAGCACGCCTTGGGCCCGGGGGCTACTGTCGGTGTCCTGGGAATGGGGGTCCCCAGACTTGCCTGCTTGCGGCCTGCAGTGTGGCTCAGCAGTGTCCCAATATGGCCCGTCTTCATCAACCCAAGTTCAAGAACCTCGCGAGGGGCCAAGCCTCGTGGGGCGGACGACGCAAGGCCTCCTCAAGGGCAGCCTCACCAGGTAGGCTCGCGAGGAGGCGGAGAGATCAAGGCAAGGGGTACCTCGCAAGGTGCCCATGACGCAAGCCAGGATGATCAAGACCAGGTGGGCGCCAGCCTGCGCAGTGTCCTCGTTTCCTCTTTGGTGCTAAGGGGGCAAGCGCATGCGTGGAGTACCGAGGCATCAAGCAAAGGTTTCCATATCGGTGCAACGAGACGAAGACCAACAGAGCGGCAGGACGGAGGTTATCGTGGAGCCCAAGGCGGCGTCATCGCCAGTGCCTTTGGCAGTTGAAGACCACCTTTAGTCAGGATAGCTTGTACTAGTTGTCCCCTTATAAAATGCCGTTGTTGGCTCCCTTCCCGCTCAATATTTGGGAAGAGGACCAGGGCCTCTATAAATAGAGATAGCCACCACAGTAGGAGGCATCTAGAATCTCACCTAGAGCCAGCAGAGACGGATCAATTCCTCTCCAAGCACACCACCACAAGAACACCCCTCACGAGGATGTTCTTCCCCTGTACTGTTCATCATCATCCCCAGCGGCAATCCACCACACCACACACTGGATTAGGGTATTAAATCACAATGGTGGCCTGAACCAGTATAAACTCTGTGTTTCTTGTGTTGTTTATCATGCTAGCTTAGAACCGCGGCGAGGTTTTGGGGCGTGAATTGGTAGGGAGAAGATCTTCGTGCGCACCCTAGATATCGAACCTTAAGGGTTTTGCCGGAACCCGATATCCGACAATTTGTATTTCTAGGAAGTTGTTGATGTGGGGGAATGCAATTACGCTGATTATTTGGTTAGCCGAGGTATCCCAATAGCAGTAGGTTGGGGTGTTGGACAAGTAACTGAAGGAACGGCAGAAAAGGAAGATGCAGAGCAGAAGGTTAAAGATGCAGTTCCTCTGATCATGGCCAGGCAACAGCTGTTGAACGGCCTTGACATCAATGAGGAGATGAAAGATCTTGTGAATATAATGGGCAAAATCGATGTGCTCTGTAGGATGATTGTCTCTTTATTTGCAGTGTATGTAGCACTGGTTATGTATTCAGTGGCTATGACATGAGCACTTTGTTTAAACTAGTAATGAATGAAACCTGTGTAGCAGGCTGGGCATAGTGTTGTGAACAAATAATCATTTGTATTAACGGAAATCAGGGGGTATCCCCTTTTGCTCATAAATAAATAAATAGCAGAGGCCCTTTTGGTAATAAATAAATTAGCACAGGGCCTGTTGGATCAGCTTTGTTCTCATTCGAAGACGTCGAGCAAATTGCAGTCCAACAACAAACTATGTCATCAAATTCAAGTTTCACAACCAAATATGAGTACAACTAAACAACAATGTCATCATGTTTTATTTGTCATACAATCACCAAACATAAATCAGCATACATAACAAGTGATGTTCTCACAGCAAACTACTAAACATCATGTTCATCAGGTTTTAGTTGTCATAGCAAACACAATTTCACATAGTAGATAAAAAACGTGTTCTGACAGGAAAATACAACAAAAGCAATCTAATCATCATTCGCAGCAGCAGCGTCAACATCTTCGCCATGTGTATCAGTCTAAATCGCAATTCCCCATGGTGTCATCTTCTTCATCATCCTCAATGTCCTCGAACATTGGCTTCTTCTTGATCAACTCTTGTATGTCCGCAGCACGACAAGAAATCTTTTTGCTGGCGTCATTGACATGATGGTTCTCAAAGATATTAGGAACATCTGTGTTATCTTGTACATCAGGAGCAATGTAAGAATCATCTTGTTGTGCAACTTCATTAAACGAATACCTCTACTGAAACCTTTGCAATACTCTCCAGTCATCGCTCCGTGCAAATGTGTCTTCCAAGAAAAATATCTGTGTTGCTTGATTTGCCAAAATAAAAGGCTTGTTGGTCTGGTATGCCGCCTTGACATTGATGGATTTGAAATAATCATCAGCTCTGGGTTTTGCGATCCTGGAAAACATGTTATACCTACGACAGCACAACAGAACCACACACCGATGATCCTCGAAACTAGAGATATACTACAACTGAACAATGTCTATTATGTTAGCATACATTTCAGTTGTCTCTTTGTCGTACGTATCCATGCTCATGGTGGCACTGTTTTGTGTCTTCCTGCCTTCGTCGCGTGCAAGGGTGTTGTAGCGCACATCTCCAACAACGCAAGATTCATAATGTCTTACCCGAGTATCAGGACCCATTGCTAGTGAGTAAAGGGCATCATCAACTGCCCGCCCATCCTCCCGCATCTTCTTAACCTATGGTTAGAAAACAGACAAGTTGATCATCTTATGTACTCAATATATTAAAAAAACTAACAGTGCAATTCAAAAGCTTACATGGCTCTTGAACCATTTCGCAAATCCTGCCATAACCATTTTGTCAATGTTTCTTGGATTTTGCGGCACTAACTCCTTTTTGTCGATGCTGCACAACATAGTGATCGCGTCAAACATCTAAATATATAAGAATGTGATGCAAGTTTAGTAGATTACGATGTATAAGCTGCAGTAACTAGCACTTACTTGATATAAGGTAGTATCTCAGGACAGTTATTCAACACATACCAAACCATTTTGTCCAAATCTTTAGGTTTGTCCTCTTGTCGATTCTTCCCTGTAACTCGAACAGAATAATCGAAAACATTGAGCCCGGGATTGTCTTCACCCACCTATTTGCTAAGCTGATCAACTGTTTTAATGTATTTTGAGCAAAATGTCAATGCTTCTGTAGCAATGTAGGCCTCTAAAATGGAACCCTCGGGGTCTAGCTCTATTCCTAACATAGCCCTTGAAAGTGCCTAGCCGCCTTTCAATAGGGTACATCCAGCCATACTGTACTGGACCTCTAAGTAGTGCCTCATTAGGTAGATGAACAACCAAATGCACCATCACATCAAAGAAGGTTGGAGGATATATCTTTTTAAGGTCGCATAGGATAGTTGGTATCTTGTTTCTAAGACGCTCCAAAGCATCTATCCTGATATTTCTACTGCAGAGTTCCCTGAAGAATTGCCATAACTCTGCAACTGCTCTGTATAAGTCAGAGCGGCCCAATCCTCTAAGGATAATAGGTAAAACCCTTTGAAGTAGGATTTGGCAGTCATGAGTTTTCAACCCTTGTACCTTGTTTCCATCTGCACTGACTCTCCTTTCTGGGTTGGAAGCAAATCCATGTGGGAATCTCACACGTGACAGGACCTCGCAGAATTCTTTTCTTTTTACCTTGTCCAAGACATAGACAGCTGGTGCCATATCCTGTGGTTTACCTTCATTTTGCACCTGCAAATCCTTTCTAAAACCCAGGTGTGTCAAATCAATCCTAGATTTTAAGGTATCTTTCGTCTTGCCTTCAATATTAAGAAGTGTGCCCATAATGTTGTCACATATATTTTTCTCAATGTGCATCACGTCAAGATTATGCCGCAGATCCAAATCTTTCGAATACTCCAAATCCCACAAAGTGGACCTACGAGTAAACAATAATCTCTCTTCTGCCCTGCCATGCTTCCTTTTCCTGCTACCATTACCAGGATGGTTTCCTAGTGTAATATGCCTGACCTTCTCTAATTCCACTTGCAACTCATCGGCGGTGAGCCTCTTTGGCGCATCATGGTTTTCATGCTTTGCATTGAACACATGTCTTCGATATTTTCTAGGATGCGGCTTGTCCTTGGCAAGGAAACAACGGTGTCCAATGTAACAGATCTTGCTAAGTATTGCGTATGACAGCGGATTCCTATCACAATGAACACATGCATTGTAACCATGTGTCGTTCGCCTTGACATGGTGCCCAAAGCCGGATAATCATGGATGCACCAAATTATAACAACACACAGAAAGAAATCAGCTGGTGGGCTGCTATATAGGTCTCGAGTGAGAACACCCCTCCATAGCTGTTGAAGTTCCTCCACAAGAGGCTCCATGAATAAATCAAAATCCTTTCCAGGACTTTTTGGACCTCGGATAAGCAAGGCCATCATGTAGTTTGATTCTTTGGTGCAGACATTTGGAGGCATGTTGTAAGGGATAACAAGAACTGGGCACATGCTATATGTGGCCCTCTGGTGGCCAAATGGGTTAAACCCATCCGAAGCTAAGCCAAGTCTAATGTTTCTCGGGTCAGCAGCAAACTTTTTGTGTTTATGATTGAAGCTTTTCCACTCACTACCATGAGATGGATGGATCATTACATTCTGATCTCTGTACTCCTGGTTCCTAGAATTCCCCAGTACATCCTCTCTTGTTTCAGCATCATGAAACAACCTCTGCAATCTTGGTATAATTTGAAAATGTCTCAGAACATTATGAGGAATCCTCTTCACAGCATCGCCATCTTTCCATCTTGATGATTTGCATTTCGGGCATTCACTTAAGTTGGCATAATCCTTCCGGAACAGAACACAATTATTCTTACAAACATGGATCATATCATATCCAATTCCAACTGCATGAAGGAAATTCTTCATTTTACTGTAGGTGTGTGGCAGCTCAGACGCATCTGGGAAAGATTTGCGGAAAGCAGCCAACATCGCATCAAATGATTTGTTGGTCATCCGCTCAGATATCTTCACCTAAAGAAAGGTGACCATAGCTGAGAATACTGACATCTTATTTCCTGGGGTGACAGCCACGTTGCATTGTTCCAACATGCGGGCCCATCATTTTTCTTCTGTAGGTGAAAGTTCACGAAATGCACAAGCATTTCATAGCATTGTTTCAATGTTGGTCAAACTCACTGGCTCAGCCACCACCACCTCCTCCTTCTCTTCTACCTGAGCATCAGGAAGATCAAGATGGTGATCTGCTGCTTGCACGTAGTCAATAACATTGATGTTCACAGCTTCACCATGATGAACCCACCTAGTATATGTGACCGACATCCCATACAAGTGTAGATGATTTTGCACAGTTGACTGGGGTCTTGTAACTGAATTCATACAACTGCTACACGGGCAGAGAACATTTGATTTCGGACCACCGTACTCAGCTTTGATAAAGTTCATGAAGTTTTCAACCCCCTCGATATATGCAGCGGAGAATCTTCGAGCAGAAGTTATCCAAGTCATGTCCATCTGTTAGACATACAAATTAGTTCTTCTACTAGATATTATAGGAAAAACATATATGATTTTTTATGAAGTCCAGAAAAAAATACCTAGGTCGATGTCTAAAGCTATGGCAATATTTGGACGAGCAGATCTAAGTAACGAAATATATGTAAAGCTAATTCAGCAAACAGATTTGAGTGCTAAATTATGGTAGGTTGTTTCAGCAGTCAATAAGGCCGAGCACACAGCCATCAAAATATCGAAGGCCATTGTAGCAACAAAGATCGAGTATAAAACAGTGTAGAGCTATTTCACCTAACAGATTGGCTACTAGACCATGGCAATCTACGTTACAATAAATATATGGCAGGATATTTTAGCAACTAATCGGCCTTGGCATGCCATCTCAGCTAAGCAGATTGAGTGCAGAACAGGGCAAGGAAGCTTATTAAGTAGAGCATATTGACTGTAAACTACTTCGGCAAACAGTGAGATTAACAACGTCTATCAGCTAACATTTAGCGCTACATCCACATGCACGGGGCCTCAGTCTAGAATGCGTGTACCATGGGAGAAGCTGACCGCCGTGCGTCTTCACATGAACGTCGCTAGCGGTGGCGGCGCTGACCGCCGTGCTCCTCCACAAGAACGTTGCCGTAGGTGGAGGCGTGGCTAGAGGACGACAGTCTCCGAGAGCGTACTTTGGGAGCGAGAGGATCACTATGCATCCCCTCGACAAACCGCAGCGCCGACGTATCGGTGCAGCGGG
>NC_041383.1:726354752-726378048 GCF_002162155.2 Triticum dicoccoides
GGGGAGGATTTTCATGCGGTGGGCGGGGGGAGTTTGGCGCATGGTCGGTTTCTCCAAGTGCGGTCCCATGTGTCAGTGAAGAGGCAAGCCGAAGCGCGTTCCGTTTGCGTGAGCCATGTGCAGGACCGAACGTGTGTGGGGTGCAATGCGACCGCGACAGGGGTGTTGTGAGTGTACCGCCTTTTTCCCTTTAAACTAGGTGCTTCGCCCCCTAAAAAAACTTGGTGCTTTGCGCGATCCATCGATACTACTACTAGTAATCCGGTAATCCCGACTAAAATAGCACGGCCGGGTCTTTTCCCGCGCGATATGCTGGGAGGGTGGCTTAGTTGGGTTTTTAGGACGAGTAGTGCTACACCTATGTAATCACAGTTACGTAATCAACATAATGTGAAACGTGTGAGCTGTTGATTGTACATTGGGGGAGGAAGGGGCCCACCACCATGAAAATTAGGGGAGGAGAGAGAGAGAGAGGCAATTTACGTTAACCCTTTCGTAGGTTCCCGTAGATGTAGAAAGATGTGAAATGCGTGAATGTGTAGTGGACGTACTATTGGAGTGCCTAAGATAAATTGTGTATGTATAGACCCTATGTGTTTATTTACTTCGCATGTTAGCTTTGTCTCGGTTCAATAAAATGCAGAGTTGGTGATGATGGTGTGCCCGTCATCCTGCAATATAGGTCATGCGATCTATATCTAACGGATAGGAAGGAAACTATGACAATTTACCCGCGCTCCTCTCCACATTTGCAGATAAGGGCTTCCCTCGTTCATCCTTTTCTCCCACAAGATCTTGATGTTCCACGCAACGCACGGGCATCCTGCTAGTACTCCTACAATATACTATATTATTGTGAAAGTTCATATACACCTGCCAAGATTAATGCAAACACCGCAGATTTTCATTATATTTCGAACTTTTATAGGACAGAAAAATAAAGGAAACCCGACCCTAAACCTATTCTACGGTGGTGACCGACGTCCTCCATCTGCGATCTTTATGTACGGGGGTGGGGTTAAAGATCCATGAAGTGAAGGTGCGGTCTCCAGCGAGGAAGAGTAGAACACGGGATATGGACCGGCCAGTTGGCACACCATGCACTGCCGCCTCCCATGCCCTACTCATCCTCGGAGGAGTCCCCAACCTCAGCGGTGCCAGACATTGGACGGCGGCAAGTAGGACGCCTGGATGATGGTGCTCCCATCATCGGCCGTCATCATGGCCACCGCTTGTGCGGTCGCGTCCGTGTCCGGCTACACCGCTATTGCGTCGCGAGAGGCAACTTGAGCGAGGGCGGCGACCTCGAGCTTCATCCCTGAAGACAAGCTCTCCCGCAGAGCATTCTCTCTTGCGGTCATGGCGGATGTGGTGCCAGGTAGGAGGACGATGCGCTATGGTGTGGAGGTTAGCTGGGCGTTGCCGCTTTAAGTAGCGCATTCCGGTGAGGCCAAGCGTCCGGGTGCGTCATTAAGTCGCCGGAGTTGGTTCCTCAGGCATCGAGCCTCTTAACAACGGCATACGGGAGGACAACATGAATGCGGGAAGCTGGCGCCGGCTGGGAACGCACCATGCGACGGCGCGAGTGACGAGGGTTTTTGGTGTGCCAGGGTAATCAGTTGCGGTCATGGCAACGTTGTAGATGACCTTTGCTCACACGCGATCCCCGCATGTCATTGAAAAAGCAAGACGACCCGGCATGGTCTCAGGTCCTGGGGATGCAGTTGGCCGCGCTACACCACTCCGGGGACGCGTCACGGTGCCCCGTGCATCCTCGACGAGCCGGGTGTTGGGGTGTGTTTGGATTGTGGCCAAAGTGCACCTTACCAAAATTTTGGTCATGACCCAAAGATTGGTCTTTGTTTGGATGGTTGCCATTTTTTTGGCATACCAATGAACTCTAGCCAACTCTAGTTTATTTTTCTTGCCAATGTCGTCCAAATCATGGGCAACCAAAACCAGAACCAAAATTTTAGCTAGCCAATGCTTTGATGAGGCAACCTTGGGCACAAACCAAACATACTGCTGGTTGTGCCACAGCGCTAACGCCACCCTCGACACACTGAAACCGACCGTGTCCAGCGACAATGAGTGTTTCACTCACCGCGGTCGCCGTGTCCAGAGGCAGTGCTGGAGCTGCGCCACATTGCTAGCCCCCACGACCCACATGAACGGTTGCCGGTGGCGAGGAGGTCGTGGGCCAGCTCCTCCATGGGACTAGTCTGTGCTACGTCGTCCCAATAGGTGCCCCCCACATGTCGGTTTTTTCAGGACCCCGACTCGATGTCACATCGATCTAGCCGGTAACACCTCATATCACTTTGCGGCCTCACGCACGGTATTCCCACGGGTGTCGCCTTACCTTTGCCCGGGACCGTTTGCGCATTTTGGCTCACGTATATGATAGTGTCGCTAGCATCCATATGATAAAGAGCCCGGGCTGACATGACTAGTCGTAAACCCAAAGTGGCACAGACTTACAGGGACAGGCATCCATGACCCAGCCTCGAACGTGTCGGTCATCAGCAAGTGGGTCCGGGCTGTAGCACTGGGCTAGCAGGACTCCGGTAAACCGGGCTGTAGCGGGCTAACAGGACTCCGGTACTCAAAGCGTGACATTTCCCCGAAGGGACAGACACAGGAACGAAGAAGGACACATGCCGGCCAGCCTAAGTGTTCCAGAGCAGTAGCAAGCTACCATGGCTCAGCGGTAACACTAGGAGACATTTCCCGATAAGAGAGGCTACTAAAGATAAACAACTAGATAGTCAGATCCCACACATACCAAGCATTTCAATCATACACACAATATGCTCGATATGTGCAAATACAACGAAGCATCACAACGTGACTCTATGACACAAGTACTTTATTTAAGGCTCAGAGAGCCATACATAACATACACAAAGGTACGGGTCTCACGACCCAACATACAAGTCATACAGTCATACAAACCAGCAGCGGAAGTAACTTGTCTGAGTACAGACAACTAATAAAATAAAAGAGGCTTGGAAAGCCTAGCTATACTACGTGGTCCTTCACAAGCTCAGGGTCACCACCTGGGTCTTTAGCCTACTCGTTGATGTCAACGTCTACATAGAACCCATCAGAAGGGGTTGCAGCGTCTTCTGTAAAAATGTAGATTATAGCAACATGAGTACAAAGGTACTCAGCAAGACTTACATCAGATCCTACATACATGCATGTTATCAAGAAGGGTTGGTGGAGTTATTGCAGCAAGCCAGCTTTGACTCTTGGCTAGACTATCCTACGATACTCCAACTTGAAATGGTTTTGCGCACACGAGTCCAGTACTCACCAATTCAATACACTACCGAGGATCCGCCTCCGTCTTCCTACGGAAGAGCCATCCTCGGCACTCACACTTATCTTGAGGCTTTTAACAGTTTCCATTTACTTGTCTATGAACTGTATAAGCAACCAAGTAGTCCTTTACCGCGGACGCGGCTATTCGAATAGATCATGTTAACCCTGCAGGGGTGTACTTCTTCATACACGCTCTCACCACTTACCGTCGTTTACACGACATGTACTCGGCAACCTTCAAGCGGAAGCCCAACGTGGGTGTCGGCCACGACCTACCTAATCACCTAAGCCTCCAGTCCAGGTTTATCGCCTATCCAGGTTCCATCCGCAGGGAGTCCGGCCGAGGTTTCCCATACGGCCCCGAACGATGTGAACAGGGTTCCCGAGATACCTAACGGGTATTCGGTACACCGTGCCACGTACCTACCGCATCACAGCCCACCCCTACGGTCAACGCTGTCCACGGCCTCCAGTAGGCTACAAACACCAGAAACTACTTGCAACTCCTGGACGGAGAACTAGGGTGAATAAGAAGCCGAGAGGGTCCATTGGTTTCGGGCCCAATGCATGGTAGTAGCTGATTCTTAAATCACACATACAGATCTCAGTGCTTAAGGTCGGCTTCAATGAAACAACCCACCATGTACTCCTACATGGCCTCTCATCGATACCTTTACCAAATCGTGTTCACCACACCACTCTCATTAACGACATAAACATTTCACTCTAGCCCATCACCCAGATGAACCAGACCTGACACGACTCTAAGCATAGCAGGCATGGCAAGGTAGGAACAACACATACATATGGCTCAAACAACTCCTACACATGCTAGTGGGTTTCATCTAGTTACTGTGGCAATGACAGGTCATGCAGAGGAAATGGGTTCAACTACCGTAGCACACAGCAGTTTGAAACGCGTTGTCTTAATGCAGTAAAAGAGAGCAGGAGCGAGAACATGGGATTGTATCGATATGATCAAATGGTTGGTTGCTTGCCTGATGGTTCGATGCACGGATACGGTTCTTCGTTAGGGTAACCACGGTACTCCTCGGAGGCAGAACCTGTCGCAAGGGACATCGATACACAACCATCACCAAACAATGTGCAACAATATGATGCATGCATGAAACATGGCAATATGAGTGTGTTGGGCTAATGCGACTAAAACCAGAAGGGTTTGAGCAAATTTGAATCAAGGATTCAAATTTCAAATTCAAATATGGCCTTTTTAAGTGCTTTTCCTTGTTCTGCTTAAAACATCAATTTAACTTGTTTGATCATGCATGAAAATAGTACAGATGGATATATTGGATTTTTCTGATCATTTTTCATATATAATTTGTCCGATTTGGAGTTACAGAATAAAAGTTATGAATTTTTGAAGTTTAAATAATATTCTGGAATTTCCTGATTTAAATTAAATCCAGAAATTATAGTTATTGCGCCAGCATGACGTCAGCATGACGTCAGTGGTCAACTGCGGCTGGCTGGAGTCAAACCTGACGTGTGGGGCCCACACGTCAGTGACAGGGGGGTTAAACAGGGTTAAATTAATTCTAATTACTAATTAGTGGCGCTGGGGCCCACTGGTCAGTGTCAGGGGTTAACTAACAGTGGTTAGCGCTAATCTAACCATCTGACCGACAGGGCCCACGCGTCAGTGACCCTCGGGGGTCAAACCCCAGGTCGGACAAGTCAAACCCCACCGGCGACATGACGCCGGCGAGGCCCGAGACGGCGGCGAAAGTGCTTTTTGCCATTCCGGCAACCAAATGGACGGCGGAAGGCATCTACGTGTTGCTGAGGTTGAGCCGCGACTATTGGTGGTGGTGGTTGGGCTCGGGGTGGCCGGAGTTGACGGCGGCGAGCTCGGCTGCGGCGGCCGGAGTTCGGGTGCGGTCGGGATCGGCGTTGCAGGGCGTTAGGGGAGGTGTTGGTGCGTGCTACGTGCTCCTAGTGAGGTGTGGAGCACGATGGTGTGCTCAGTTGGGCGCTACGGCGACCGTGGCCACGACGGCGACATCGCCGGCGGCATGGAGCTCTCGGCCAGAGTGGGGCTAGGGCCTAGAGGTCGGGAGAGACCAGGGGAGAAGGGGGAAACGATCCGGGGGCTCACCGCGAAGCTGCAGAGGTGGTTAGCGGGCTCGGGGATGCGCTGGAGACGACGAATTCGACGGCGACGATGATCGGAGCCCGAAGAGGGGAACGGCGACGTGACGGTGATGCAGGGCTTCCGGAGACCCGTGGAGCGGTGGGGAAGAAGAGGAGGTCGAGGCGGAGCTCCTGAGCTAGTCGGGGGAGCGAGGGGTGGCCGGAGATGGCTGCTATGGCGAACGGCGGCGACGGTGGTGCTCGGCCGTGTGAGAGAGAGAGCGAGGGAGAGGAGGGAAGAGTCGGGAGAGAGTGAGAGAGAGCAGGGGGGGATCGGGACGGCCTGCGGGAGTCGTCCACGCGGCCAGGAGCTCGTCGGCAAGCAGGAGGTGGCCGCGCGGCCGTGCGCGTGCGAGCACGCAGCAGCTTCGGGGCGAGGGGAGGAAGACGACGGAGGGCTGCAGTGGTGGGCTGGGCCGGCTGCTGGCTGGGCCGGCCAGCTGGCTGGGCCGCACAGTGGAGGAGCCCAGGTAAGCTCCTCCTGTTATATATTTTTCTGTTTTCTAATTTCTGACATTTGTTTTGATTTAAAAAATATATTAAATCATTTATTTAACTTATGCCAATTTTTTGCAGGGGCTAGATATATTATTCCAGAGCTCCTTTAGAAATGGCATAATATTTGGACCATATTTCATATATATAGAAATATATTTCCAATGCAAATATTTATGCATTAATTCCAAATGCCCAAAATAAATGTCCATGAGCCACTAAAAATATTGGTTTGATTTTTAACTCTGTCCAATATTTTCAGAGATCAACATGAGCATTTTCTTGGACCCTTTTGGAGAAATTTTTATTTGGGTCATTTTCAAAATGATTCTGAGGGTTTCACAGATCCTCATCTCATGTTTCTGATGAAAGAGTAAACATGATGCAACACTCTAATGCATGACTAGCTAGGGTGTGACAACTCACCCCCACTCAAAAGAATCTCGTCCCGAGATTTGGGTTCCTCCGGAAAGAAGGCGGGGTACTCGAGTCGAAGACGATCCTCCCTTTCCCAAGTTGCTTCATCCTCAGAATGGTGCGACCATTGAACCTTGAGAAACTTGATATTATGACGTCGAGTGGTACGTTTGGCCTGATCGAGGATACGAATGGGGTACTCTCGATATGTAAGATTATCTTGGAGATCAAGCGTTTCGTAGTCCACTCCACGGATAGGATCCGAGAAGCAACGCCTGAGTTGAGAAACGTGGAAGACATCGTGGACTCTGGAGAGATGCGGAGGTAGTTCCAGCTGGTAGGCAACTTCTCCTCGTTTGGCGAGAATGCGAAAAGGTCCAATGTAATGAGGAGCCAATTTGCCTTTGATACCGAAACGATGGGTTCCCTTCAAAGGGGTGACCCGAAGATAAGCCTTCTCGTCAACCTCGAAAGTCATAGCCTTATGTTTTCGGTCATATTGACTCTTTTGACGAGATTGGGCTGTTTTCAACTTTTCACGAACGATACGAACTTGTTCTTCTGCTTCCTGAATCATATCCGGGCCAAAGAATTGTCTTTCCCCGGTCTCTGACCAGTTAAGGGGGGTTCGACACCGTCGTCCATAGAGAACTTCAAAAGGGGCTTTACCCAAGCTAGATTGATAGCTGTTGTTATAAGCGAATTCGGCAAATGGAAGGCACTTCTCCCAATCCATTCCGAATGAGATAACAGAGGCTCGAAGCATGTCTTCTAGAATTTGGTTGACGCGTTCCACTTGACCGCTCGACTGAGGGTGGAAGGCGGTGCTAAAGGAGAGACGGGTTCCCATAGCATTTTGGAAACTTTCCCAAAATCGAGAGGTGAAAAGACTTCCTCGATCCGAGTTAATTTCCAAAGGAACACCATGGAGGGACACTATTCGGGAGATGTATAAGTCTGCCAGCTGACTAGCGGTTATACTCTCTCGAACAGGTAGGAAATGGGCTACTTTGGAAAGACGATCGACAACGACAAAGATAGCATTATTCCCTCTCTTGGTCCTGGGAAAACCGGTAATGAAATCCATACCAATTTTATCCCATTTCCATTCAGGAATAGCTAAGGGTTGAAGGGTGCCAGCAGGCCGTTGATGCTCTGCTTTTACACGACGACAGACGTCGCAATTAGCAATATACTGAGCAATTTCTCTCTTCATCCTAGTCCACCAGAACCTCTGGCGTAGGTCCTGATACATCTTAGTGCTACCGGGATGAATGGTGAGAGGAGATTCATGAGCTTCCTTAAGGATCAATCGCCTCAGGTTTCGCACTTTGGGAACCACTAGTCGATTTCCGAAGTATACGACCCCTTGATCATTAATGGAGAAGCAATTCGCAATTCCTTTCTGAATGTTTCTCTTGATGCAAGAGATTCCCGGATCTACCTTCTGTGCCTTGATAATCTGATCCGTAAGGGTAGGTTTTGCCACCAAGGTGGAAAGAAAACCTTGAGGAACAATGTGAAGGTTAAGCTTCCGAAATTCCTCATGGAGAAGCGGTTGACTTTGTTGTAACATCAGATTGTTACAATAAGATTTACGACTTAGCGCATCAGCCATAACGTTGGCTTTCCCTGGGGTGTAGGTTATCCCTAAGTCGAAGTCTGTGATCAACTCAACCCAACGTCTTTGCCTGAGATTCAGATCCGGTTGGGTGAAAATGTACTTCAGACTTTGGTGATCAGTGAAAATTTTGCAATGATTACCGAGGAGGTAATGTCGCCAGGTCTTAAGTGCATAGACTACGGCTGCAAGCTCTAGATCATGAGTGGGATAATTCTCCTCATGTGGGTGCAATTGCCGTGAAGCGTAAGCAATTATGTGTCGATCTTGCATGAGAATGCAACCTAGTCCTTGTCGCGAGGCGTCGCAGTAGATAACAAAGTCCTTGGAGAAGTCTGGCGGTACCAGTACGGGAGCAGAGGTCAGGCGTCTTTTCAGTTCCTGAAAGCTGTGCTCACATTGTGGAGTCCACTCGAACTTCTTATCTTTCTTGAGGAGTTCGGTTAGAGGTTTGGCAACTTTGGAGAAGTTCTCGACAAAGCGACGACAATAGCTCGCTAAGCCCAGAAAACTCCGAACTTGCTTGACCGATTCAGGTGGAGTCCAATTAAGGACAGCTTGAACTCGCTCAGGGTTAACAGCAATACCCTTACCAGATATTACATGACCCAAATAGGTCACTTCTGACAACCAGAATTCACACTTAGAAAATTTGGCATAAAGGCGATGCTCTCGAAGTTTCTGCAACACTAGCCTTAGATGTTCGGCATGTTCTTCCTCGTTCTTGGAGTAGATGAGTATATCATCGAGGTAAACCACGACGAATTTATCCAAATACTCCATGAAGATTGAGTTCATTAACCGAGAAAAGGTGGCTGGAGCGTTGGTTAATCCGAAGGACATGACGGTGTACTCGTATTGGCCATAACGAGTAACAAAGGCCGTTTTAGGAATGTCCCCGTTTCTGATTTTGATTTGATGGTAGCCCAACCTCAAATCCATCTTGGAGAAGACTGAGGATCCAGCGAGCTGATCATACAGGTCGTTGATCCTGGGAAGCGGATATTTGTTCTTGATTGTGACCAAATTGACAGGTCGGTAATCTACAACCATCCGGTCCGTACCATCCTTCTTCTTGACGAATAGGACGGGGCAAGCCCACGGAGAAGAGCTAGGTCGGATGAAACCCTTTTTCAAGGACTCATCGAGTTGTTTCTTAAGTTCGGCTAGTTCTAGGGGTGCCATCTTATAAGGTCTTCTAGCAATCGGAACGGTTCCTGGAATGAGGTCTATTACGAACTCAACATCCCTCTCAGGTGGAACACCTGGCAATTCCTCTGGAAAGACATCCGGGAAGTCACGGACTACCGGAACGTCCTCAAGGTCTGGCAAAGGGCTGGCGTTAAGAGAATATAATTGTCGCTTGGCTATTCGGGTCAAGACATTGACTATCTTGCCCGAAGGGTGAGTGAGTTGAACAGTCCTAGAGAAGCAATCAATTTTGGCTTGATGAGCTGACATCCAGTCCATACCCAAAATGATATTAATATCTGAAGATTTAAGGGCTATCAAAGACGCGAGGAAAACAAGTCTGTCGACTTGGATTTCATTTCCATGGCTTACTCGAGAAGTTTGCCATTTGGATCCCGGAGTTTGAATTACCATAGAGGTTGGCATATCACCGAATGCGACGTTATGCAAACGAGCATAATTTTCAGATATAAAAGAATGAGAGGCTCCTGTATCGAAAAGAACAGATGCCGGGTGGCAATTAACAAGAAGCGTACCGAGAACGACGTTGGGATCCTCTTGAGCTTCTTCGGCAGAGATACAGTTGAGATGGCCACGTGAAGCGGTGACCGGCTTGGCGTGGAATATTTTTCCTGTCGGCTTGCCACGGCCAACAGCTTTAGCAGATTGATTGGGGTTGGTCTGGGGACACTCACGCATATAGTGGCCAGATTCCCCACACTTGAAACAAGTCACGGAACTGGTACGTGGAGGAGCATTGTTAGTTGGACCCCCATAGGGCTTGGCTGGAGCAGACTGTTGAACGGGGCGAGGCGCCTGGAAGGATGGCCTCGGTGTAAACCTGGGTGGCAGGGCGGTGTTGGGTACCCACACGCGGCGCTTCTGAGGACCAGCACCGGATGAGGAACCCATATCACGGCCATGCTTGCGTGTTGCGTCATAGTCAGTCTGACCAGTTTCAGCACTGATGGCTTTGTTGACAAGTTTCTGAAAAGATGTGCACTCATGCAGACGGAGGTCGCGGCGAAGCTCAGGACTAAGGCCCTTACGGAACCTTGCTTGCTTCTTGGCGTCAGTAGAAACTTCCTCGGTTGCATATCGTGCGAGGTTACCAAACTCCCTGCTGTAAGCATCCACAGACAGTCGGCCTTGGGTGAAACTGCAAAATTCTTCACGTTTATGGTCCATGAGACCCTCCGGAATGTGATGTTCACGGAAAGCCTCACTGAACTCAGCCCAAGTAGTGACATGGCCCGCTGGGCGCATAGCTCCATAATTCTCCCACCATAGACTGGCGGGGCCTTCAAGATGATATGTAGCAAAGGTGACCTTGTCAGCCTCCGCCACCAGCGCGGAACGCAGTTTGTGAGAGATACTACGAAGCCAGTCATCAGCGTCGAGAGGCTCGACGGAGTGGTGGAACGTGGGTGGATGTAATTTGATAAAATCACTGAGTGACACCACGTTAGTCCTCTGATGGTGTGCCGTGTTTTGTTCAATACGCTCTAACAAGCGGTTGGTCTCCCGCTTGTTTCTCTCAGCTTCCATCATAACCTCGGCTAGTGAAGGAGGATGAGGCAGATTTTCATTCCTGGCTTCACTGCCTTCGGCCTGCTCTTGAGAAGCAGGGTTAGCGCGCGTGTTGACCATCCTAGGTAAACAAGACAATGATTTAGTCAGGATGATAAAATTCCGACATAGGATAAAAATGCAAGGAATAACTCGAAATGCAAGATGATCATCCGTATGACATGGTAGATACAGAAACTGCTTCTTTATTCCATCGTCATACACACCATACAGGGTTTAGTACAAGACCAAACAAAGTACTATTACGGTGAGAAGAGGATTACATCTCATCGGAGGCATTCCAAGCTCCTATACATTATTTTTCTACACCTCCGGAGGGAGTACAAACTAGGTCATATCCCACGAGTCACGCGGGACGATAGACGACACAGCTAGTGCGAACTAGTGATACTACCACTAACTCAGACCGATCCGTAGTAGTCCTCGTAGAAGTCACCTCCATAGCCTGGAAGCTCAACATGATCATCCGGAAACAGACGATCTCGCGGAGCTTGTGGACCATAGGGGCTAGGATGAGGCCTTGGACCAACAAACGGTGGCCTGCGGGGACCGCGAGGTGGGGTGATGCCTCCTACATCACGCCAAACCATCACGTCTGGCAGAGCGGATCTCACAGGATAGAGATCGCGCATATCTGAATATCCAGCTTGCACCGCCGGTGCGAATCGAGTCAAAGTGGCCCAGTGGTCAGCACGGGTATTGAAGAGCTCTAACCTCAAGGCCCGATTTTCACGGTCCTTATCCTCGAGCATCTCGGCAGTGGTGCGAGTCCGTGAATCCTCCTGAGTGGGATCAGCATAGATAGCCTGGAGATACCCTTGTGCTCCCGGAAGTGATCCTGGCATATACTGGAAATCAGAGTCCCGAAATATACCAGATCTGACTCGCATAATGGTCATCATAGAGTAGGCGGCGTCCTGCACAGCCATCTCAATGGTAACCCCGAGTCCATACGAGCAGTGAAGAGGCTCAGTGGATCCAGGATAAGATGGAAATATCCTGACAGTGCAGAGATACTGGCTTTGATTAAAGTCTCGGAATTGCTCTTCGACCGTGTACTCAGGATACCAGCGGTATCCAGCCTCAGTCATTACCCTGACCAACTTGGCAGTATGGCCGGGTACATCTAGGCATCGAGTCAGGCGAACCACTTGATTGAGGTCGCGAGTGGCCATCTGAAAGCACAATCATAATGCAAAGGCATTAGAATTTCTAGCAAAATTTCGGCAGCATAACAGCTGTAAATGCTCAAGAAGGATTTTGAGACATTTGACAAAGGATTTCGTACACATTCAACATCATCATATCCAAGTTCTGAATCCATCTAACAACATAATGTGGTAGTAGAACTGAACTAGGCTTTATCCATCAAACTTATAAGGTACTACTGATTAGTAACACGTGATCCTGATAGAGAGAATAGATCCTAATTCCTTAACCCCCGGTAGAAGAATGGACTGACTCAGATCAGAATGTCATAAGATAAAGGAGTAAAAAGAGCCTTACGTTCCATCCCACAAACAATTCCCCTACATATAACTAAAGAATTTCTAGACTCAACATCGACCAGTTTGGCTTGGAGAACCTACAGGCAGTCCAGCTCTGATGCCAACGCTGTCAGGACCCCGACTCGATGTCACATCGATCTAGCCGGTAACACCTCATATCACTTTGCGGCCTCACGCACGGTATTCCCACGGGTGTCGCCTTACCTTTGCCCGGGACCGTTTGCGCATTTTGGCTCACGTATATGATAGTGTCGCTAGCATCCATATGATAAAGAGCCCGGGCTGACATGTCTAGTCGTAAACCCAAAGTGGCACAGACTTACAGGGACAGGCATCCATGACCCAGCCTCGAACGTGTCGGTCATCAGCAAGTGGGTCCGGGCTGTAGCACTGGGCTAGCAGGACTCCGGTAAACCGGGCTGTAGCGGGCTAACAGGACTCCGGTACTCAAAGCGTGACATTTCCCCGAAGGGACAGACACAGGAACGAAGAAGGACACATGCCGGCCAGCCTAAGTGTTCCAGAGCAATAGCAAGCTACCATGGCTCAGCGGTAACACTAGGAGACATTTCCCGGTAAGAGAGGCTACTAAAGATAAACAACTAGATAGTCAGATCCCACACATACCAAGCATTTCAATCATACACACAATATGCTCGATATGTGCAAATACAACGAAGCATCACAACGTGACTCTATGACACAAGTACTTTATTTAAGGCTCAGAGAGCCATACATAACATACACAAAGGTACGGGTCTCACGACCCAACATACAAGTCATACAGTCATACAAACCAGCAGCGGAAGTAACTTGTCTGAGTACAGACAACTAATAAAATAAAAGAGGCTTGGAAAGCCTAGCTATACTACATGGTCCTTCACAAGCTCAGGGTCACCACCTGGGTCTTTAGCCTACTCGTTGATGTCAACGTCTACATAGAACCCATTAGAAGGGGTTGCAACGTCTTCTGTAAAAATGTAGATTATAGCAACATGAGTACAAAGGTACTCAGCAAGACTTACATCAGATCCTACATACATGCATGTTATCAAGAAGGGTTGGTGGAGTTATTGTAGCAAGCCAGCTTTGACTCTTGGCTAGACTATCCTACGATACTCCAACTTGAAATGGTTTTGCGCACACGAGTCCACTACTCACCAATTCAATACACTACCGAGGATCCGCCTCCGTCTTCCTACGGAAGAGCCATCCTCGGCACTCACACTTATCTTGAGGCTTTTAACAGTTTCCATTTACTTGTCTATGAACTGTATAAGCAACCAAGTAGTCCTTTACCGCGGACGCGGCTATTCGAATAGATCATGTTAACCCTGCAGGGGTGTACTTCTTCATACACGCTCTCACCACTTACCGTCGTTTACACGACATGTACTCGGCAACCTTCAAGCGGAAGCCCAACGTGGGTGTCGGCCACGACCTACCTAATCACCTAAGCCTCCAGTCCAGGTTTATCGCCTATCCAGGTTCCATCCGCAGGGAGTCCGGCCGAGGTTTCCCATACGGCCCCGAACGATGTGAACAGGGTTCCCGAGATACCTAACGGGTATTCGGTACACCGTGCCACGTACCTACCGCATCACAGCCCACCCCTACGGTTAGCGCTGTCCACGGCCTCCAGTAGGCTACAAACACCAGAAACTACTTGCAACTCCTGGACGGAGAACTAGGGTGAATAAGAAGCCGAGAGGGTCCATTGGTTTCGGGCCCAATGCATGGTAGTAGCTGATTCTTAAATCACACATACAGATCTCAGTGCTTAAGGTCGGCTTCAATGAAACAACCCACCATGTACTCCTACATGGCCTCTCATCGATACCTTTACCAAATCGTGTTCACCACACCACTCTCATTAACGACATAAACATTTCACTCTAGCCCATCACCCAGATGAACCAGACCTGACACGACTCTAAGCATAGCAGGCATGGCAAGGTAGGAACAACACATACATATGGCTCAAACAACTCCTACACATGCTAGTGGGTTTCATCTAGTTACTGTGGCAATGACAGGTCATGCAGAGGAAATGGGTTCAACTACCGTAGCACACAGCAGTTTGAAACGCGTTGTCTTAATGCAGTAAAAGAGAGCAGGAGCGAGAACATGGGATTGTATCGATATGATCAAATGGTTGGTTGCTTGCCTGATGGTTCGATGCACGGATACGGTTCTTCGTTAGGGTAACCACGGTACTCCTCGGAGGCAGAACCTGTCGCAAGGGACATCGATACACAACCATCACCAAACAATGTGCAACAATATGATGCATGCATGAAACATGGCAATATGAGTGTGTTGGGCTAATGCGACTAAAACCAGAAGGGTTTGAGCAAATTTGAATCAAGGATTCAAATTTCAAATTCAAATATGGCCTTTTTAAGTGCTTTTCCTTGTTCTGCTTAAAACATCAATTTAACTTGTTTGATCATGCATGAAAATAGTACAGATGGATAGATTGGATTTTTCTGATCATTTTTCATATATAATTTGTCCGATTTGGAGTTACAGAATAAAAGTTATGAATTTTTGAAGTTTAAATAATATTCTGGAATTTCCTGATTTAAATTAAATCCAGAAATTATAGTTATTGCGCCAGCATGACGTCAGCATGACGTCAGTGGTCAACTGCGGCTGGCTGGAGTCAAACCTGACGTGTGGGGCCCACACGTCAGTGACAGGGGGGTTAAACAGGGTTAAATTAATTCTAATTACTAATTAGTGGCGCTGGGGCCCACTGGTCAGTGTCAGGGGTTAACTAACAGTGGTTAGCGCTAATCTAACCATCTGACCGACAGGGCCCACGCGTCAGTGACCCTCGGGGGTCAAACCCCAGGTCGGACAAGTCAAACCCCACCGGCGACATGACGCCGGCGAGGCCCGAGACGGCGGCGAAAGTGCTTTTTGCCATTCCGGCAACCAAATGGACGGCGGAAGGCATCTACGTGTTGCTGAGGTTGAGCCGCGACTATTGGTGGTGGTGGTTGGGCTCGGGGTGGCCGGAGTTGACGGCGGCGAGCTCGGCTGCGGCGGCCGGAGTTCGGGTGCGGTCGGGATCGGCGTTGCAGGGCGTTAGGGGAGGTGTTGGTGCGTGCTACGTGCTCCTAGTGAGGTGTGGAGCACGATGGTGTGCTCAGTTGGGCGCTACGGCGACCGTGGCCACGACGGCGACATCGCCGGCGGTGTGGAGCTCTCGGCCAGAGTGGGGCTAGGGCCTAGAGGTCGGGAGAGACCAGGGGAGAAGGGGGAAACGATCCGGGGGCTCACCGCGGAGCTGCAGAGGTGGTTAGCGGGCTCGGGGACGCGCTGGAGACGACGAATTCGACGGCGACGATGATCGGAGCCCGAAGAGGGGAACGGCGACGTGACGGCGATGCAGGGCTTCCGGAGACCCGTGGAGCGGTGGGGAAGAAGAGGAGGTCGAGGCGGAGCTCCTGAGCTAGTCGGGGGAGCGAGGGGTGGCCGGAGATGGCTGCTATGGCGAACGGCGGCGACGGTGGTGCTCGGCCGTGTGAGAGAGAGAGCGAGGGAGAGGAGGGAAGAGTCGGGAGAGAGTGAGAGAGAGCAGGGGGGGATCGGGACGGCCTGCGGGAGTCGTCCACGCGGCCAGGAGCTCGTCGGCAAGCAGGAGGTGGCCGCGCGGCCGTGCGCGTGCGAGCACGCAGCAGCTTCGGGGCGAGGGGAGGAAGACGACGGAGGGCTGCAGTGGTGGGCTGGGCCGGCTGCTGGCTGGGCCGGCCAGCTGGCTGGGCCGGCCAGCTGGCTGGGCCGCACAGTGGAGGAGCCCAGGTAAGCTCCTCCTGTTATATATTTTTCTGTTTTCTAATTTCTGACATTTGTTTTGATTTAAAAAATATATTAAATCATTTATTTAACTTATGCCAATTTTTTGCAGGGGCTAGATATATTATTCCAGAGCTCCTTTAGAAATGGCATAATATTTGGACCATATTTCATATATATAGAAATATATTTCCAATGCAAATATTTATGCATTAATTCCAAATGCCCAAAATAAATGTCCATGAGCCACTAAAAATATTGGTTTGATTTTTAACTCTGTCCAATATTTTCAGAGATCAACATGAGAATTTTCTTGGACCCTTTTGGAGAAATTTTTATTTGGGTCATTTTCAAAATGATTCTGAGGGTTTCACAGATCCTCATCTCATGTTTCTGATGAAAGAGTAAACATGATGCAACACTCTAATGCATGACTAGCTAGGGTGTGACAACTTCCCTGATTTCCCGGCCATATTTGAGCATCAGTGCTCCACGTTACGCATTAGGCCTTTCACTATGTAGGCCAAGCGAGACAACCCATTCCTCTCCAACCTTCTTATCCATCGATCATGCCGCCCCCCGGTCGAGTCCATCCTCCCGCATGCCTCATTTGAACATTCCATCGGGTATCATTCATATGTGGGCCTAGACCATGCTTGTATTTCCAATGTTGTAATTTATCCGACATGCATACAAACAAACGGTTTGTTTAAAGTTTCACTTTGCCTCCACTACATGTCGCTTCGCGTCTTAGTTTTGACATCCCATTCGGTTCATGCCCAGACACATGTTGACGAGATCGATTGATGTTGAGAGATCAATTGCGTGTCGTGCAAGGAGATAAAGGTTTGGTCTGTTTCTATGATACAAATGACCCGCGGGGGGGAGGGGTCTGTGGGGATCAGAGGGAGTATATTTTACGTTCATAAGCGAAACAAACGTATTGTACCCACCCTAGTCCTCTTACAATCGATCTCTGAACCCCTAGATGAAATCGAGAGAGAACGAGTGGGGTCATGTGTGATACCTAAGGCGGATTCAAAATTTGAACCGGTGATCATAGCATCTGCAAATCATATATAAAGGGTATTCAATGTTCTTTTCGCTTTTGAACGTACAATATACTCCCTCCGATCCTTTCTAGTTTACATATAAGTTTTATGTGTAGTCAAAGTATCTCTACTTTGATCAAACTTACAGAAAAAAGTATCAACATTCAACAACGCCCAATCAATATTGTTAGATTCGTATGTACTCCTAGATTTATACTCGAGATGGTTTCCAATTTGTTTTCAACCACGTGAATGTGCTTGTTCTCACGCATGCTCTTCCTACTAGGATTTCGCCACGTATAGCCAGTCCAATAGTAACTTTTTTTAAGCTCCCTGTCCAATAGTACTAGTGGAGCACTGACAACATCTATACTAGAGTATGCAGTGCTCATAGTAGTACTCCCTCCTTCCATTTATATAGGGCTTATGTGGAGGAGAGAGATGTGAAAAAGTAAGGGGAGTGAGCTCTCATGCAAGAGCCTAGCTATATACACATTCCTAGTTAAATAATAAATATGAAGAAAGAGATAGAGAGGAGATGGAAAAAAGTACTAATACAATAGCCAACCTTATAATTTTTTTGCAAGAAATAGCCAACCTTATAGCCCACACTACTATATGAGTGCATATAATAGATGATGGCTATATATGACATGGCAGTTCCTTATAGCCATCGATTGACTATATTATTGACCATGCTCTAATGCGTTTTTCAAAATCGCATTTGACTATTGACAAGATTAATAGTACATGAGATGTATAATGTGAAAATTATATCATTGGAAGCTCCTTTCACATACGAATTTGACCGTATGCTTTTTGTAAGTTGCATGTCATATATTATTACTCTAACACTTGGTCAAAGTTAGCCTCAAAAAACACATTAGGTCGTGTATAGTAAATGGAAGGAGGGAGTAGTAGTGGAAGTGGATCTTCTAACGTAGGTATCCCTGCCTTACCCTCCTTTTCGGTCACTTACTGGCGGACCCCATGCTTTCTAGGCCCCGCATGCCAGTTACTCAATGGGTTCGGCCACGTCAGGGGATCCTCATCCGTAGTATACTCTCTCTGTTTTTATTTAGTCCACATAAAATGGAGGGAGTGGTAGTATAAATGATGCGGGCGAGGGAGGGGGAGGGATGTCGGTTTGCTCTCAACTGCGGTCCCACAAGCGAGTGAAAATACAAGATGAAGCGCGTTCCATTCGGTGAGCGACATGGAGGGTCCAGCGTGCCGGGGTGCAATGCGAACGTGACAAGAGCGATGTACAGTCAAAACCGATTGACCGGTCGTTACCGGAACCACTATTCACACCAGAACCTTTGCTGCTCGGCCTATGCCAGCCACTACCCCAAAACCACACCTAATCTCCAGCCCATTCCCCAACCTTTCGATCCCCTAGCCCGCATCAAGTGTCCCCTAGTTCACCGGAAATCCATGGTGCGCCGCAAGATCACGTACTACAAGATGCTGACGCCGGAGCGCCATGCAGAAATCGCGGCGGTGGTCGGCGCCACAGACCTCCGTTGCCAAGCTCGCTTTGCAGCGGGCCAATCCCCGAGTTCTCTGGAGCCAAGCTACGAGGAGGAGGAATCTGATCCAATGTTCATGGCGGAGGTCGCAGCGCAGAAGGCCCCCGATGGGGATGAGACGATGGATGTTGACTTCATGCCGGCGTCTGAGTCCCCCATGGTGAAGGCGGACCAGCGGTTCAACCTGGCGATACTAAAGGAGGACCGGGAGGTAGAGGCTCAACTCGATGCGGAGTGCGCGCATGCCGCTGCCATCGAGGCTCTCTTGCAGGCAGAACCGGATGTCGTGGATGCGAATCGGGCGGTGGAGGCTCAACTTGAGGCAGAGCGCGTGGATGCCGCTGCCATCGAGTCCCTCCTCCAGGCGGAACCGGACGTCCAGGACTTGAACCGGGCAGCAGAGGCTCAACTCGACGTGGAGCGCATGGATGCCGCTGTCATCTAGGCCCTCCTGTAGGTGGAACCGGACGTCCTGGACTTGAACCGGGCGGCGGAGGCTCGACTCGATGTGGAGCGCGCAGATGCCGCTGCCATCGAGGCCCTCCTATAGGCGGAACCGGACATCCTCGACTTGAACCGGGCGGTGCTCTCGTCCATGCAGAGTGCCCGCATGCCCCGCATGAACGAGTATCTGGAGGTCGAGGACAACCACGGTGCGGAGACACACGTCGGCAGCTATGGCTGGTTTGCGCCGGCAGCCAAAGACGACGAGGCCGTCTCGTTCCGCGAGCAGTGATAGTTTTTCTTTATGTTGTTGTTTGTATGGATCTTTTGCTCTGTAAAAACATATATTGTTATGCAATTTGCCGGAGTTTCATCATTTGGGTCAGTCTACCATTTCAGGCGGTTGGATGAATATCCTACGTCTCCTAACCCTTCTTCCTCACCTCTTCTTCTTCCCCAACAGACCACCGCACGGGTCGTACGGATCCTTCCTAACATGCGGTTGGATAAACATACTCTATGAACGAAAACTATGGTTCAGCGGTAGGATGGCTGAGTTTGGTTTGTTCACATGCAACATCACGTGTCAGTGAGGGTGCGTTCCCTTGGTTGGGTTAGCGGCGTGCAGGAGCAACCGTGTGAGGGTGCGGTGCGATCGCGGCGTGCAGGAGCGATCGTGTGAGGGTGTGGTGCGACCGCGACAGCCGCGCACAAGTGTACCTCCTTTTCATTTTGAAAACTTTAGGCAAGCTTGGAAAAAATGTGTGGCAAAGTATGGGAATGCAAGGCCTAGACCCAAACAAGATAAGTAGGTATGTACTAGGAGTACTAGTGTTAAAAAGGAAAGGCGGGTTTTTCCTTTGTGGGATTAATCGATACAAATCCTCGTTTGACGTGTCAATTAATGCGTATTTTTTTCTCCAAAGCCCAAAGATCTAACCATCTCACTCCTCATCGCTTGATTAATGCAGCGCCATGCAAACCAACCTTCTCACTTTTGCATGCATGCAGGGTATATTAATGTCCTTGGTTGCTAGTACGAGGCAAACCCCATCAATTGTGCCTCGAATAGTGTTAGTGGCCTTTTGCAAATTGTAATTTTGATATACTAGCCTTGTGTACCAAAAAAATGGAGGTAGTAACTCTATTTGACTTCCTTCCCCATTGTGGTGACGTCGACGATATCTCGAACGTTCTGGTTTGGCGAAGTGCGTTCGACGGAGAACACCATTGAGGGAGACCACGGTAAGTCGTTCGCAAGTGCAGTCTGCAAGCCAAGACAACTGCCTTATTTGCATGCAGGAAGTCTGTTGAACCAAAGGACACGTAAATGTACTAGTACTACTAGTACATAATAGCGTCGTCGTCCAGCTTAGTGCAGTGAGGTGGTTTCTCGAAGAATATCATGGAGAAGCGGAGTCAGCGAAGAGTGAAATGATGGTTGCTTTGTCCGTGCTTTGTGATTTGTGATAGAAGGGATAGGGGAGTAGACTCTATCCTCTATACTGTACATGTGTCCAAGCACGGGAGAAAGAGGAGAGACTTTGCATTTTTCTTTTCCTTCAATCAATCAATCAAATAGGGAGATTCGGTTCCATGTTTTTGGCTTTGGCAGCACCGTCCACAATGGTTCCCACGATGCCAAAAGCTATTTTCACATTTGGCTACGCATTGTGGATGCCCTTAACCGTACCACTTGGTTTTGCTCCTGTGTGCTATCTATACAAATCTCAATTATATTGATCTAAAAAATTATAGAATCAAGATTAGTAAAAAGGAGGTGATTTTGCCGCGCGAATGGCGGGGTATCTTATTTTTCGAGGACGTTGTCCTAGCGGTTTGCGAACATGCGGTCCCACGTGTCAGTGCTTTACCAAGCCTATCCATGTCCAACATGAGGCAGAACAACGACAGAAGCAACACGTGGTTAACTTGAAGAAGATGAGGGAGAAGCGGATTTAGAAACGAGTGAAATGATGGTTGCTTCGTCCCTCCGACTTCTTTTTTTAGCATTATTACTTGGTCCCTCCAACTTAACTGCGGGAAAGGTGCAACTTTGTGATTTGACGCCTCATTGCTCATTACTACGCCGACGCCATGACTGGGGTGCTTCACCCCGGCTGCTCTGCACTGTATTTCGGTATGTCACGTGGACCCGGTAGCTTGATGTCCCACATGTCGGCGAAAGGGACTAGAAGATTTATGAAAGTGAGTGCTCCACTCTTACGACGGAGGAGTACACGACACAGCAGCCCAGTAAACTGTCACTTGTACTGTGTAGTACTATATTTTTTTGTTTCGCACGATCCATCGATACAAACCCGATTAAACGGGAAAGGGCGGGATTTTTCCCGCACGGTAGATGATACTGGCCATACATTTCAAAGGCAATTTTAATGTATGCAAACTGAATAATTAAGTAACAATATGATATCTAGTAAAACTAGAAACACATATGATTTATTGTGTTAGAGTGTAGTAGTAGTGTTGTATTGCATAGTTGTTAGATGTAACATGCGAGAACATGTAGAGATGTAGTTTTGGAGGCCCTACAGAGAGAGAACATAATACGGTCACCGAACTTCAGAATAAGCTGATTACGGTCACTATATACATCTTGAGGTGATTACACGGTCACTTGCTCATGGTTCAGCATCGGATTGCACTCTGTTGACCGACCAAATAGTCTGCGTGGCACCATGTTGACTAGTTAAATTAACCATGTTCCTTGTGGATCCCACCTGTCAGTTTGCATAGGGAAAAGGTTAGATAAACACAAATTTATGCAGGCCCGACAAGACTCCAACCTGTGCGCGGGAATCACCTGGTTGTGTATGTGTCTGTCGGGGCCTGATGTGTGCGCATGCACGTGTAGGTTGAGCACTTGAGCGTGAGAGTGTGTGTTTGTCGTGTGGTGTACTGGTGTGTGCATGCATGCATGCGTGTGTGCGTGTGAGTGTTGCGTGCATGCGTGTGTACGTGTGAGTGTTGCATGTGTGCGTGGGTGCATGTGTTTGTGTGAGTGTTGTGTGCATGTAGTTCGTGTGCATGCGTGTATGTGTGTATAATCACCACACCAGCTCCTGTGTGTTAAAACAGACGGCTCAACATACCAATACAAGGCCACCTTGTCCGCTGTGCCCGCGGTCATGACTTCGAACCACCATCCAATATTTTTTTGTCGTTTGTTTTCATTCTTACTAGCAAGATGCCCGGGCGTTGCACGTAACATCAAGATGCATTTTTAATGACTAGTTTATCTTGTGAGAGAAAAGGATGAACGAGGGAAGGCCTTATTTGCAAATGTGGAGAGGTGTGTGGGTACCTTTTTGCAAAATTGCCATAGTTTCCTTCCTATCCGTCAGATATAAATCGGACGGCCTATATTGCAGGATGGCAGGCACACCATCATCACCAACTCTATTTTTTATAAGAGTGTATTTTATAAGAGTGTAGATGTAGAGTAGATACAAGCCGACAGGTGGGCCCAATGGTAGTGAGATAATGTGATGCAACACTAGAGGTGCCACGTGGAGCGTTTAACTGGTCAACTAGTCGTGTCTTGAGCAAATACAGAGTTGTACGGTGAGCCCGTGACTGTATAATAACCACAAAATGTAAATGGTGACCGTACTGAGTCGATTCTGAAGTCCAATGGACGTACTGTGCTTTCGCTTCAAATACAATGATCGTCACTGTATATATCGCGAGAGAAAGATGAAACATGCGTGAATGTGCTGGGGGCTTACTTTTAGAGGACCAGGAGATAGTTTGTGTGCGTACGTGAAAGGGGCGTAGAGGGGGGTATGCGATGGAGAGAGATATGCTCCTCGTTTCTCTTTATTATGACTATCTTTATATATAGTATAAAAATATACAGATTCACAGTGTGGAATAAATATCATTGTGGGCACCATGCAATGCAAATTAGCATTCATACTCCTCCATATAACTTTGTAATGTTGTATATATGTAGAAATTCTAAAATAATTTTTTGGCCACACTTTATTCAAAATGAATGTTGTATGCAAAATAAACTTGAAGAGAGGGATTTTTAGATCAATGGGGTACGTGATGTAACATGTGCGAATGTGTAGTTGATGCATTTGGCAGGGCCTAGAGAGGTATGTGTGTGTATTACATATTCAAGAGAGGCATGGA
>NC_041383.1:726378678-726427133 GCF_002162155.2 Triticum dicoccoides
TCATGAGAAATGAGAGTGGTCTAGAGATAGAGAGAGACAAATATGACGTCACGGTGAGAGATTCCCTTGAGTGTGTATATGCAATGGGGGAGGGGATAGAGGCAACAGGAGATTTTTTTTTGTCGTGTCTGTGTTGATATGTGTGGGTGTGTTAAGATAATGAGACGTGGGGGCAGAGGGTGTGTCACCGCGTGAGGTCCGGTGGGTCGAGGTGAGGCCGTTCGTTTGGTTCCGTCCTGCGCCACATTGGTTGGCCCGTGACGCATTTAGGAAGACCAATGGATGACTAGTCGTACAAGACAAAGATAGCAGAATTGTGAAGGACTCTATGTCCATTGACGAAGCCGGCTAGGATTTGTAACCCTAGGTTCTCAGACTAAGGTAACCCCTTATCTCTGATATTACTATTCATCCAACCGAACTTTAAGGGGCATCCTACAGAATGCTCTGCTAGAACCATACTCGGCGATTAGGAAGAGAGGTGTGAGACAATGCGTGAGAGACAGGCCTAAAGATAATGTGCATATAGGAGACACGTAGGCAGGTCTATGTATATAGAAAGGGTCGATGGGGATTGTGCGTGTGTATGCTTGTGAGAGGAAGAGTGCTTGTGATAAAGGTTAGTGAAAACAATCATAAATGGTTACGAGAGGGAGGGAGGGTTATATCAAGAGCATGTCTGCGAGAAACACACCTTGGGAGAGAGTGTGTGAGCATGTTGAGAGACCACCGATGGAGAGTGAAACTACACGTAAAAGACTGATGTACACATTGATTAAAGATATAAATTGTATCCAAATATTAGGATGGGATCATGATATTTGCAATTCGCGTAAGGAAAGGTCATTGATCCATCAGACATATAGATTCTATCAAATTTGAGCATGTCTATGTTATTATTCGACACAATTGATCCACATAGTTAGTATTTTGAACTCCAGACAATGCATCGCTTTAGCAATCGAATATAAACGTGAGTATAGTTCATGTTGTGTGTGTAAAGCACATTATACATACGAAAGTTACACAATGAACATTATAAATAGCTACCTGAACTAACATACATTTGAATTCAAATTAATGTGGTTTAAAAAAATCAAATTCAACATGAAGTCCATTCAACTATTTGAATTCGATATCATGGCATTTGTAAATTATACCTAAATTATGGGGGCACCAACCTTTGCTTTGATTTTGTACATAATAGCATATGTAGTCGTGTACAAAATAGATTCAAATTTAGCTCCTCCATTCCAAAATAATCATAGTTATAGGATTTTCAAGTGGAAAAATTTCAAAAAGAAGCAGATAATTTAATGAGGTTTTAAAACATACAAGGTCAAATTTAATGTTGTCTATTTAGGTCAATCCTCAAAGTCAAGAGTACTCTAAACGTGAATGCTTGTGTTTCAAAATTTCAAATGAAGCGCCAAAAGAGCCTCTACTCGCCCGAAACCGCGTGAGATCAATGTTTTTTTGAAAGAGCGTAGGACAACTGCGACTTCATTAAGCAGAAGGGTGGCTGGAAGCCAACTGTACACAATGGCCAATGTTTGGTTACAAGGAAATTACTTTTCTAATAACTCCGCCCCGTGAAACCTACCGGCCCAACGTCCAAAGGTCTAAACCGGGATAGGTTTGTGTCGGTGGAAACTACACCTATGGAATCACTGGAATCCCTACTACCATTGCGGGGCACGGGGTTATGAGAAGAGCGGGATCAGCAATCAGCACAAGCACTCGGGTTGTTTACCCAGGTTCGGGCCGCGAGGATGCGTAATACCCTAGTCCTGCTTTGGTTTGTATATCAGTGCTCTTTGAGTTCTTGAGCAAGCTAAGATGAGTGTAACTTGTCCAAGGGTCCAAATCCTTCTCCTGGATGCCTCGGGCCTCCTTTTATAGTCAAGGGGATCGCCATAGTGGCACACGGGAGGTGGCATCGGAGTATAGTGGCTAAGCTTATCGCTCAGCCATTACGGGACAAGACGCATTTAATGTGCCCCTTAGGTGTCCCCCTCACTTATCGCCGCCTCGCCCTGCTTTGACACGCACCCGGGCCGGCGAGGCGGTCAGCGCCATGTAGGCTGGCAGGCTGCTGAGGTGGCGCGGTGGTAGGGCCTTCATGAAGATTTGCATGCCACCATGTAGGCATGCGCTGAGTTGGCTTGGAAGCCTCACGTCGACACGCAAGTGCCTGTCTAGCTGGTTGGCTGGCAGCTGCATGGGAGCGGCAGTGGAAACTTGGCGGGCGTGGGCCTGGCTTTGGCCCCACAAATGTCCTCGGCAAGAGCCTTGCCGTGGCGTTGTGGTCATCCCCGGCAAGGATCTTGCCGGAGGTCTTGCGGGTTTTCTCGGCAAGGATCTCGCCGAGGTTCGTCGTCTTCTAATCCTCATCTGACTTGGAGTGTTCATGATCTTCACAACGATCTGCATGCCATCATGGAGGTGCTTTCCGAGCCTTGGTTCTAGTGTGGCCGTCGGAAACCTTGGGCTCGAGGGTGGCGCGCTCCGTTGGGGTTTGGGCAAGCTGTCCCAGCAAGGTCCTTGTCGGGCTGTGGAGGCCGCCCAGCAAGGGTCTTGCCAGGGGAAACCACCTCGCCCTCTTGCTCTTCGTGTCTCCGTGTCGGCGTTGCTTTGACCATCTTGCGGCTTTGACTCCTCCCTCTGCCCTGCTAAGCGTGGTCGTGGGCGTGGCTCTGACTGCTCGTGCACAAGTAAGGGGTACAAAGGAGTGCCCCTACTTTAGTACACCGACAAGAGCCCCCGGGCCTGGGCCACACATAAGCGCAACGCATTGTTGGGCTAGGCCCAAAACGGTGCGCGGGCAGGCGGGGCAGTTTTTACCGCGGTAACTTTTTTGTCCACTGCGCTTCCCCATGACCCGCGTTGAATGTGTGACGTGGGGGTCATGCGTGACGTGGGGGGCATGCGTGGGGCGGTTGCTGCAGGCATGCGTCACGTCGTAATAAATGGTAAAGAGGCGGCTCGTGCCTTCCCCATAAAAAGGAATAAACCGTGGGCGCGCGGATCATTTACCCTCTGTGCTTTCCCCAGCCTCGGCATCATCGTCCCCATATTCTTCCTCCTCAAGCTTTCGCTCCTGCTCGCTGCTGTTGCGCCCCCCACTACTTTTGACACCTCGCCCTTTTCCCAGCCGCCATGGCGCCTAAATCTGGCAAGGGCAAGGGCGTAGCCAAGGACACAAAGGAGAAGGAGACGCCGGAGAGCGAGGCAGTGGCGTAGCGGGTGCAGTTCGCCTATTTCACCCCTTCGTTAATCGACGTCTTCGACCTCAAGGACTACTTTAAGCCTTTGTGGGGGATGGAGACGATGGGGCACCCTGCCACGCACGTCATCCCCACTGATTGCAACAAGGGTGGTTCAAAATGGTACCCGTTCTTCGTCGACTTCTTCTTTTGCGGGCTCTGCCCCCCTTTTTCCGACTTCTTCAACGATGTCATGCGCACTTTTGGCTTCCATCTGTTGGATCTCATGCCGAATGCCGTGGCGTGCTTGGCGTGCTTTGCCCACCTCTGTGAGGGCTTCGCCGGGGTGTTTCCCAGCATGGTGCTTTTCCGCCACTACTTCTCCCCCCGCATCCAACCCGGGGGCACCCTTTCTGGAAGCGTCGCCTGGATCCCAAGGGCCCAGGGGAAAGGCTCATACACAGAGGGTGCCGTGAAGGAGAGGTGGGAGGAGTGGCGGGGCCAGCGGTACTAGATCGTGGAGGAGAACCCACCGGAGTTCTACCGGGGCGTTCGTCGGGAGCCACCGATCCATGGCGCGGACTGGAGTGACCTCGACCCCGAGGACAAGAAGTTTTCGATCGCCACCACGAGGATTCGCCGCCTCACCGAGGCCGGGCTCACCCTTGAGATGATTGCTCCGCTGCATAAGAAGGGGAGGCCGGCCTGGGATTTCAGGAACGTGACCGACATCATGAGGCTCCGCACCGGCCTGAAGCACAACCTCACGGTGATTGGGCACTCCTGGTATTGCCGGAGGGTCTTCCAGCTCGATGTGTTCGCCGACGGCAGGGTGGAGAGGACCGGCAAGGCTGCGAAGTCCGGCAAGGCTATCAAGGGGCCCTTGTTTGGGCTGCCGCCGGGAGTGGTCCCGCTAAGCAACAACTCCCGGCAGGCCGACATCCTCGCCATGATGCCGGTCTTCAATGCACGCGGTCTTGACCCAGCCTGGGTCAAGCCCCCGGCACGCAAGGTGGAGGAGTTCTTCGACAACTTAGTCAAAGAACTCGATCATGACGAGCCGCTGCTCATCCAGGACACCAGCCAGGAGGAGCTGAACTACATCACCGCCAGAGTGACGGAGGCGGAGCTTGTCAGGGCGGCCAGCAATGCCGGCGGCATGGAGGACGAGGCCGCCGTGGCCGCAGAAGAGAAGGAGCTCGCTCAGTGGGTGAAGTCTGCCAGGGAGGCGGGCGGCATCAGCACCGAGGCCCCCCTGTCGAGGATGTGGTCGAGGAATCGTCCTAGGAGGAGGCCGAGCCCGACGACCCCTTGGCTATGAAGAAAAGACGCATCCTGCGTTGGGCCAGCTCTGGCGAGCCGGTCCGGTCCGGCAGGGCCAAGCCGCGGCAAGGGGTTCAGGGGGAAACCGCACGCGTGATGAGGGCCGCGTTGGAGAAGAAGAAGGCCGCAGTGGCGAACAAGAAGGCAACTGCTTCTTCTTCATCCAAACGCTACCGGACTCCATCGCATTCCCCTCCTCCCGCAAACGCCGACATGAAGGTTGCCTTCGAATTTTTGTCCCTCAGCTCGAGGAGGAAGAGGAAGGCAGCAGAAGAGGAGGTGGAGGACAAGTAAGCATTCCGCCCCTTGCCGTTTCTGTCCTCTCCAATCGTGTCGCCTTCTTGATTTGTTTTTGTCTTCGCAGGGAAATGGAGATGCTGGCCCAGTGGGCGGCGAAGAGGGCCAAGGCCTCGACGGGCAGCTAGCCCCCGGCGGCTCAGCCCCCAGCGTGCGCTCACCATCTACTCCCGATCAACGTGCGTTGGGGTGTGACTTTTTGGTAATGACCTTGCCGTGGCTGCAGGAGGAGCCACCAAGGGCCACCCCCACCACGCCACCCCCATCGACCACACCGCCTCGAGGGTGTCCCCGGCAAGGGTGCTAGACATCGAGCCCATGCGCACGGAGGAGGAGGAGGTAGACTTGGGCACTGGTGGCCCCGTCCCAGCAACAGATGTTGGCGGGGAGGGGGCCACTTCTTCTCATCCCAGCACGGGAGAGTCACCTGTTTTTTGTTTCTCTTCTTTTTTTTGGATCTTGATCTTGGCCCTGCCTCATTTTCTCTTTTGCCATCCAGATCCCCCCCCCCCGGCGGACCAGGAGAATACCGACACCATCATAATAGAGGTCGCCATGGACGCCGTGGCCGAGGCCGACAAGGTCGCCGGCGAGGAGGCTGCCGAGACCACGGCCGAGGATGCCGCCAAGGGGCTTGCCGGAGAGACCGGCGAGGCTGTCGTCGAGGAGGCCGGCAAGGGCACTGCCGAGGAAGCCGACAAGGGCGCTGCTGGGGAGGCCAGCAAGGCCGCTCCCGAGGAGGAGGTGGTTGACGACCAACCCTCCTCGTCCGCTGCCTCCGGCTCAGGCAAATATCTAAAGGTGGGCGACGACTTGTTCGTCCACCTCCCAGGGACGGGGAGCACCAGGGCGCCGGACGAGGAGGAGGTGTTCGATGATGAAGTGCTCGCCGCCACCGGGCTCGAGGTCGTCGAGGAACCGAGCACCGGTGGCGGCGGCACCAAGGAGGAGCAGCTTCTTCGGGCCATGGGTGACAGCTTCTGGAAGTTGCAGGCGCTCCATCGCGCCCGCCTGGACAAGGCAAAGTCCAGGGAGGCGGTGGCGGGCAAGGCGGAGGCAGACCTCGGGAAGCATGTCGCCGAGGCGTGGGCCTGGTTCCGCCAGGCCCACGAGGAGCTAAAGGCCTCCCAAGGCTAGCTGACGGAGCATGAGCTAGAGCTTCTCCTGATGCAGGCCAACATCGACAATGCCCAGGAGGTGGTGAGGGAAGAGGCCTCTAAGGCCGAGGCTTCCCGGTCCCAGCCAGGCCGAGCTGGACTCTCAGGAGGAGGACCTCGTCACTCGTGAGGCGGCGCTTGCCGCCACACTCCGCGGCAAGGATGAGGAGGTCGAGAAGCTTGCCGCGGCATGGACCCGGGAGCTGGAGCAGAAGCACAAGGAAGCGCTTGATGCCTAAGCTTTGGCCCACAGCAACAAGGTGAAGGAGCTGGAGGTGGAGCGGGATGGCCTAAAGAACAGGACCAAGGAGCTGTCGAAGGAGAGGGACATGGCCAACTGCGCCTTGATGGTAGCGTAGGATTACATCCTCGCCAAGGCCGAGCAGCTCTCCCGCGTCAACGACTCCATCAAGGACCTGAAGCTGAAGCTGGAGGGCCTGGAGAAGACGCTTTTGGAGGCCAAAACCTGGGAGGAGGCCCTGACCAAGGGCCTGGAGACGGAGAAGCAGCTGCGGAAGGACGATGCCGCCACTCACGAGGATTTCGTGAAGGGCGAGAACCTTTGGATCAGCCGCCTCATCGACATCGCCAACAGGACCACCGATAAGCTGGCTGACATGGGGATGTTAGACGTGAGGTACACCCAGGAGCCAAACGTGAGCCCCAACGCTAGGCTGACCGTGTTCTTTGAGGGCGTTCTTGGAGCCCTGGAACGATTCAACTCCAACTGGGCGAGCTCCCTGGCCAGCGAGGCCTGGATACTTTGCCGGGGCGCCATGACCAAGGTCCTCACCAAGCTGGCATAATAGAACCCCAACCTTGACTTTGACGCTGCACTGGATAGCTTGCCGGAGGATGCAGACCTCACGGTGCTCGAGGAGCGTATCGAGCCCATCATCAGCCGTGTTGGCGGAATTCAGAGGGTAGAGGGCCAGCGCTGGGATTAGGCACCCCATTTCTTATCGCTGTTGCAGGTTCATGACCAAGACAATGTTTATCCTTAGTTAGAACTGCAGCAACAATTGATGTAATATAACTCTGTAGTGTTTTAAAATGATGCATGCTATTTCCCTATTTAACCTCTCCTTGTATGTCCACCCTACGCCAATTGGGCAGGCTTGCCGGCGCGTAAACCCAAACCGCAGCGCTTTGAAGGACGGATCCTTTAGCGGCCGGCAGGGTGTGCTTTCTGCCATGCGAACCATCTTGCCATTCTCAACGTGGCTGCTCGAACTGTCGAGCGGACTCGAGACAGAGCGAGAGCGTTGCCAATAGAGGAAGGCCACCCTGCCGTTCTCGACGCAGCCACTCGATCTCTTGAGTGGACTCGAAACAGACCAAGGGCGTTGCCAATAATGGAAGGGCCCCACTGCGTGCAGGTTTCTCATACAAAGGAAAGATCTCCGAGGCGGATAACCTTATATAAAAAGGAATTACTCAGAGTTTTTGCATGACTTAGCTTTCTTGTCGTCGCGCGAACGCTTGCTGCATCCGCTGACGGTGCTGCTCGCTTGGTCGCCTTCTTCCTTGGAAGCCATGGTGACAGAGAAACTGTTGGACTGACGTCCCAGATTCTCACAACTGCGCCCCCTACCTGGCATGCCAAAGATGTCATTGGAAACGACACCTATGGGGTCACGGGAATCCCTACTATGGTTGCGGGGCGCGGGGTTGTGAGAAGAGCGGGATCAACAATCAGCACAAGCACTCGGGTCATTTACCCAGGTTCGGGCCGCGAGGATGCGTAATACCCTAGTCCTGCTTTGGTGTGTATATCAGTGTTCTTGGAGTTCTTGAGCTAGCTACGATGAGTGTAACTTGTCCAAGGGTCCGAATCCTTCTCCTGGATGCCTCGGGCCTCCTTTTATAGTCAAGGGGATCGCCATAGTGGCACACAGGAGGTGGCATCGGAGTACAGTGGCTAAGCTTATCGCTTAGCCATTACGGGACAAGAAGCATTTAATGCGCCCCTTAGGTGTCCCCCTCACATTACCATCGCCTCGCCCTGCTTCGACACGTGCTCGGGCCAGCGAGGCGGTCAGCACCATGTAGGCTGGCAGGCTACTGAGGTGGCATAGTGGTAGGGCCTTCACGAATATTTGCATGCCACCACGTAGGCATGCGCTGAGTTGGCTTGGAAGCCTCACATCGACACGCAGGTGCCTGCCTAGCTGGTGGGCTGGCAGCTGCATGGGAGCGGCGGTGGAAACTTGGCGGGCGTGAGCCTGGTTGTGGCCCGCGGATGTCCTCGGAAAGGGCCTTGCCGGGGCCCCGGCAAGGGTCTTGCCGTGGCGTTGTGGTCATCCCCGGCAAGGATCTTGCCGGAGGTCTTGCGAGTTTTCTCGGCAAGGATCTCGCCGAGGGTCGCCGTCTTCTAATCCTCATTTGACTTGGAGTGTTCATGATCTTCACAAAGATCTGCATGCCATCATGGAGGTGCTTCTCGTGCCTTGGTTCCAGTGTGGTCGTCGGAAACCTTGGGCTCGAGGGTGGCGCGCTCCGTTGGGGTTTGGGCAAGCTGTCCCGGCAAGGTCCTTGCCGGGGCTGTGGAGGCCGCCCGGCAAGGGTTTTGCCAGGGGAAACCACCTCGCCCTCTTGCTCTTCGTGTCTCCGTGTCTGCGTTAATTTGACCGTCTTGCGGCTTTGACTCCTCCCTCTGCCCTGCTAAGCATGGCCATGGGCGCGGCTCTGACTGCCTGTGCACAAGTAAGGGGTACAAAGGAGTGCCCCTACTTTAGTACACCAACAGTTTGTAGCTTCATCTAGATGCCACGCAACCGCCTCCGAAAAACATTCATACACAATGGCTGCCTAAGCACACATGCGCGCGGCCGAAATCGCTCCCGCACACTATTTGGGACACCTGGGATTACCATCCTACCCCCGACCCGCAGTAGGTCCGAAATTTAAGAGGGGGGCAAAGTTTGTACTTCCTCCAAATTTCAAACAAGTGCGTCCCATCTTCTGTTCAAAAAAGCCAAAAACAAGCGCGTCCCACACCGAAATATGGTTCTCCCTTAGCTCCCCCTCCCCCCCCCACCCGCCCACTTGTCCGATTCCCCATTCGTACTCTGTGTGCGCAAAAACTACCTCTCCACCAGCCACGAAACCCCGGCGTCCTCTGTCCGCACCCCATCCCACCCATCAACCGTCGCCCTCCTCCATCAAGCCAAAGCCGATACCCCGACATCGTCGTCCACCGCAACCTCAACCGCAACGCCCTCCACGGCTAGTAGTTGAAGCCGAGGCCGAGCCATCCGTACCCGAGCCAGTTCAACCACGTCGTCCTGCGCCTCACCGCTGCCGCTCCAATTTCGCCACCATCCACCGCACCAGAGCTGTTCCTGCTATGCCGTCCTTCGCCGCCTCGGATCTGCTTCCTCTCCGCCGATATACGGCCACAGCAACACAGTCAACAATTTGGCCATGGGTTTGTCCAAGGATCCACCGTCCTCCAAAACATCGGTTCCCGCGAGAGAAAAAAGAAGATCGCCGCGACATATGGAGGAGACCGCACTGGCAACTGATAAGGCTACTCCTCTTCCCTTATTTGTGCAAATCTTATGTGTCTACTTGCGCGGTATTCATCCCACAGAAGACACTTGTTGACCGCTTCTTCTTGATACTAGATGTTCCTAGTAACTCGCGATGCACAAGGTTTCTCCTCATATACTATTTCACCTTAACTAGAGGTCCGTCGGCCCCCCTGGATTTCAATTCCTGGTCAGTTGATTCCCAATTAATGGAAGCATTCCCTGGTGTAACAGGCGCTAGTCCGCCTATTACACTGGGGAAGCAGTGCCTCGGTGTTTATCTTAGGGGCGTGTGGGGCCTAGAGCTGCTGGCGCCCGATCTAGAGGTCAGCTGGGATTAAAGGGATGGCATGGGGGTGCTGCCAAGCACGGTGGTGTGTGAGGTCAAGGGGAGGGCAGGGCGGCGGAGGCAGGGGTCTGGGCCGATGGTCGCTGGCGGTTCGAGAAAGATCGTCAACAGTGACTGGCGGGAGGTAGACGAAGGCCATCTGCCCGTTCCTTATAGATCGGATGGTTCATAAAAAAATCGACTGACCTATTTATTTTCAGTCGATTGTTATCTTGAGATGACCACATGTGGTGGTGTGCTGGAGGAGTACCTGCATTTCCTGTGCTCATATATTACAAAATCATACAGAGTAGAATCTAATTTTGTTTGCCATGCAATGTTGTAGAGCTATCATATGTCTCCTGTAATTTATTTTTTAGCCACCTGCTATCTTCTACTTTTACAGTGCACTAGTTCTGCACACACTTCACTCATACTCTCACTATTGTGTTTTCATGCAAGGGTATTTCAGACTCTGCCTCGAGAGAAGCAGAAAAGAAAAGAGAGAAATCGCTCCAGCTTCGTATGCGGGTAGGCAAGGCACGTTACAATGCTATAAAGGGTGCAGTGTCGGCAGATGGAGACGGTAAATGTAGCTCTGGAGTTGATGACCTCGCTCGCAATGAACCACCATCCTAGGTGCTTGCTTTAACTTCGCGGTGTCATATGTGTTTGCATGTTCCATATGGTGTCTAGCTTGTATTCGAAAGGCCGAAGTCGGTCTTTATTAAGATAAGGAAAGATACTTTTTACATGAACCACCATCCCGTGAGCACCAGAAGACAAATAGCTAGTCAGGGCACTGGCCAAGCCAGTGACAAGCCCAGCATAGACAGGCATCACCTGGAAGCCAACTAAAAAGCCACGATGGTGGCGAAGCAGCCTGCCTCCCACCAGGCTCTCAGGTCCTAGATGATCATGCTCACCACTCCAGCTGGATGTCTAGCTTGTATTGCTTCCAATTTGGTTAAATTGCATTTTCTTAGCTTACACATTATACCTTTGAATATGACATGCCTTTCTATTTTTGGTGCATACTAGTACATCTGTCTATTAACCATGTTATTACATCAAACTAATGTTCTTGTGTATCCCTCATCAATCACTTATGATGAGGCAGTGAGGCAAGTGGACTACTCCTCATTTAAAGAATGCAGCGTCAGCCTCCCGACATGATTCTCAAGAAACAACAAGGCTAGATGAATATTGTGAATGTAGCTCTATAGTTGATTACCGCATTTCTCCTACACTAGCATCGCATGTGCTTGCTCTAACTTAGCAGCATGATATGTGGTTGCATGTTGCATATGGTGTCTAGATTGTAATTCTTCCAATCTGGTTAAACTGCATGTGCTATTCTGCTTAGCTTATACGTTAAATGTGACATGCTTTCCTGTATTTAGTACATAGTACATCTGTCAATTAAGCATGTCATTACATAAAACTATTTTTTTGTATCCCGCATCAATCAATATGATGAGACACCTTTAGTATATGCAGTGCGATATTAGTTGCATCTTTCATATGATTTATAGCATGCCCTACTTCTAATTTGTTTAAATGTCATTTATGATGGGACGCCTTTAACTTGGCAGTCATATTGGTTGCATCTTTCATGTGGTGTCTAGCTTGCATTGCTTCTTATTTGTTGGAATGGTTTCTGCTTAGTTTACACAAATAGTTGCGAACATGCCATGTCATCCTGTTTTCCATACATATTCCATCCTGGTATCATGTGTTTGCCTTACATCAAAGTAGTGATTGTCAGTATCAAAGAGGAAGGAAGTTATCAAGGCAGCGGGTAAAGGTGCTCCTTCCAAACGGAGGGCCTCTACAGATTCTACTCCTCCACACCCCCAAGATGATTTGCAAGACAACACATGCATAGACACTCAACGTAGTTGTGTTGATGATGAGCATGTCTCCCCTAGTGCACCATCACCGGTGCTCCCTCTAACTTGGCACTGTTATATGTGGTTGCATGTTATGTGTGATGTATAGCTTGTACTGCTTCTAATTTTGTTGAATTCCATCTGCTTACTTTACACATTATACTTGTGAATAAGACACGTGTTCCTGTTTCTAGAACATATAATATATGTTTACCACACCATGTTCTTACATCAAAATACTACTATTGTGTAACCTGCAACAATCACTTATCATAAGACACATTTGACTTGGGAGTGTGATATAGGTTACATCTCGCATTCTTTTCTAGCTTGTACTACTAATTTGTTGAAATGGCACTTATGACGAGACCGTTTTAACTTGGTAGAGTGATATTCGTTGCATCTTTCATATGGTGTCTAACTTTCATTGCTTCTAATTTGTTGAAATGCATTCTCCTTAGTTTACACATCATAAGCTGTGAATATGCAATGGCACTAATGACGGAAGACCTCTAACTTGGTAGTGTGATGTTGTTTGCATCTTGCATATGACTTATTTCTTGTACCGCTTCACATTTGTTTAAACGCCATTTATGATGAGACACTGTTAACTTGGCAGAGCGATATTTGTAGCATCTTTTATATGGTGTCTACCTTCCATTGCATTGCTTCTAATTTAGTGAATTGTCTTCTGCTTAGTTTACACATCATAGTTCTGGTTATCTCTTCTGTCCTGTTTTCGTACATATTACATCCTCCTATCATGTGGTTGTCTAACATCAAAGTTCAGTTCGTCTGTATCACACATCAATTTGTTCTGAAGAACTAAATTGTTATTCATTTTTCTTGTTGGCTTGACTTAACATGGCACAGATAAAGAGGAAGAAACACAGAATGGCAAGGAATGGGAAGCGGAAGAATCCTGCAGATTTTGTTGGTACTGATGGTGCAATAGAAGGTCAAAGTCCAGCGGAAAATTCTACAAACAGGGTATCCTGTGCTACACGAGCTGCAAAAAAAGCCAAAAAGAAACAAATAGCTGCCACCAAACAAGCAGAGACATGCCTAGTTCTTGCAACACCTTCCACGGTACTACCAGCTACACGAGTTACTCGTGTGTCAACTGAGCTAGAGGCACATTCCCAAGCTCCCTTGCCACCTGACACTACTTCCCAAGCACTCTTGACACAAGACGAGTTGGCAAGATCAGATGAACCTTGTGAGCTTCAACAGCAAAAGGGTAGTTGCTGGAGTCAAGTTACAGTTGCATGCTTCTTTATATGTAGTCTCACAGTTTGATGTACACTAACACTTCCTATGTTTATTGTTGGACTAGCACGTAGGCGCAAGAGGAAACAAACATCAGGGATAATGCTCGATAAGTTAACTAAATCTAGAGGAGGAAGAATGGAGATCGGTTTTGAGGCAGGTTTTAAAATGCCACGTGATGCTACAGAGTCAGCCAAGTTAGTATCAGTGGCAGCGGTTGCCGTTAGGTGTCATGTACGTATCCTCCCAACATGGATTCAGTACAGGAATGACAAAGATGAAACCCAGTTCAACACCTTCCTCGAACATTTATCTATAAGTATGGTTATGTATGGAAACTAGAAATATCGTCTTGCTCTGTCCCATACTTTCTAGGTTGCTGATAATGAGACTCCCATAATTTTCAATAGATGAGGTTCAAGTTGGATAGCCAAGATGATGCAACCAGACAAGATTGCACCCATGTTTTCAAGTCTGCTCCACGACAGTATCAGTATAACTTGAGGAAAACTCACTTTGAAGGCAAGGCTAACAGTGAACTTTCCCAAACATCTCCAGTGGAAAATATATCGGATGAAGACTGGAGAGGCCTCATTAAACACTGGTCTGATCCAAAGTATCAGGTACATTATATATATATATATATATATATATATATATATATATATATATATATATATATATATCTGTGTGTGTGTGTGATCAGATCACATGTTGAAGTCCTATTTACGCATGTGCCACACAAATCTATCTTCTTGTAGGTGAACTGTTCAAAGACCAAGGCCAACCATACGAAAGTGAAATTCCAACAAACGATGGGATCTCGTAGCTACATTGCACACCGCAAGGCTCTTTTATTTAGCTGTTGTTTCATCTTTTCGTTGTACCATATTATCAGATCTATATTGATTTGTTCCAAATGCTGAGGAAAGCCCAAAAGGACCAAAAAGTACCTGAACCAAATGTTGTCGAAATCTTCAAGGACTGCCACACCAGCAAGAAGAAGGGCATGACTACACTAGTCAAAGTCGCTTTTGTAAGTCCTTAATCCTCATGCCTTATAACTACTACTTACTCTGACTTTTGCCTTGAACTGCATGGTTTGCAGCCAATATCTATTACTCTTTTCAATTTTATACACAATTATCTTAGCGTATCATTGCACCATACAAGGTTTAAAAGAGAGGAGTGGTGTTCCTTTGATCTTGACCTATAATCTAGTTCCGTGCTGGACTTGCCCACACAACGTTATAATTGCTTGTTTGTCTGTTCTCAGTTGTTTTGTGATATGAATGATGTCATACTATGCTTACCATATTATAAACTTCGTCTCTTTATCCTTAGCCCTCAATACAATGTGAAGAAATATACAATACATTAGCGATGTTACATGGCCATATGTTTGGAACCTGGTTTTATTATGTACTTTGCAATAAAATACAACTAATATTTTACATGGATTCACCAGAATAAGTTCTGTATATAGACCAAAGCTATTTTGTTTGGTTTTGCTGCCTCCTTAATATCTTCTATTCAGGTACTACTAATGTAAAGACTCAACTTTTCAGCAAGCTATGGAAAAAATGGTGGAACCACCACCTTCTGAAGGTGGCGAGGCAACTATAACCGCAATGTCAGCTCTTGCTGCAGTGGGTTAGTGCTTGTCCACTAACAGTGCCAAAAGCACGTTCTTGCATAATACTGGGTTGGTTGTTAAGGCAATCTCGTCCAAACTGCCTCATGATCAAGATATGCAAGCTCAAAACAATGTTGTATCTGCGCTCCAGGCACAAGTCCATTCCCTAACAGAAACCCTTTGTGAAACAAGGAAAGACATTGTTCGATGTCGTCAAGATATGCATGGTTTTGAAACCAGACTATCAGACATTTCCTATGTTGTTCAAGAGCCTAGGAGAAATGAAGGCGAAGGTTATGGTGCTCCATCGGACAATACAACATGAAAACATAACAGTCAGGTCAAATGAACTGAGCTTCTGAACTTCTGGTGATGCATTTATCTGCTAGACTATTAACTTTTATGCCAACCTTCCTTTTGTTTTATAGTTGTAATTTGTTTTGGTGCGATACAAAATTTGTTCTTAACGTGCAGCCACCGGCTGAAGAAAACAGCAAGCCATTTTTGTATAGTGTACGGTGTTCCCTATATTTGCACTGGTGGCGATCTCTGATGCCGAGTTGATGTAATATGTTCAATCGCCTTAATAGCCTAGCGTTAGTTTCGGCCTTATTTATTTCCTAGTCTTCTATTTCCCTGGTTTGCTAGTGGCTGCAACAACCATGGGTCATATATGGACCGTGGTAGCCTTGACCCTGCTATGGGTCGTAGGATTCATGGGTCTCCTACGGGCCATTGATAAATGGGCCTCCAACAGGCCAGTAACGGGTTGGAAGTAATCGAGGGCTGGAAAGGAGCCCAAGAACGTATGGGCCGTTAATAGGCTGAAAGCTAACACGGGCTGGAAACGGCCCATGTGAATCACGGGCCGTTAACGGGTACAAAGAAATTTATTGTTCATTATGGGCTAGAGTCACCGTGGGCCTTGATAACCCGCAAGTATACGGGATAGTTATAGCCTCTTTCGATAAGTAAGAGTGTCGAACCCAACGAGGAGCTAAAGGTAGAACAAATATTCTCTCAAGCCCTATCTGCCACTGATACGACTCTACGCACGCTTAGTGTTCGCTTTACCTAGAACAAGTATGAAACTAGAAGTACTTTGTAGGTGTTGTTGGATAGGTTTGCAAGATAATAAAGAACACGTAAATAAAAAGTAGGGGCTGTTTAGATAAAGATGCAATAAAGTAAATATAGCGAGTGTGGAAAAGTGGTGGTAGGAGTTGTGAAATTGTCCTAAGCAATTGACTACGTCACTAGACCGATAGCAAGTTTTATGTGGGAGAGGCATAAGCTAACATACTTTCTCTTCTTGGATCATATGCACTTATGATTGGAACTCTAGCAAGCATCTGCAACTACTAAAGATTCATTAAGGTAAAACCCAACCATAGCATTAAAGCATCAAGTCCCCTTTATCCCATACGCCATAACCCCCTTACTCGGGTTTATGCTTCTGTCACTCAAGCAACCCACTATAAGCGAATCATGAACATATTGCAACACCCTACAGCGGGAATCCCTCACGCTTGCGCGACACGGAGGGCACAATAGGACAGCAACATAAGCACAAGCAAATTAAACCAATCATAGCAATTCATCAATCACCGGTAGGACAACGAAAATCTACTCAGACATCATAGGATGGCAACACATCATTGGATAATAATATGAAGCATAAAGCACCATGTTCAAGTGGAGGGTACAGCGGGTTGTGGGATAGTGGACCGCTGGACATAGATGGGGGAAGGTGATGGAGATGTTGGTGAAGATGGCGGAGGTGTTGGTGAAGATCGCGGTGATGATGATAGCCCCCGGCTGCGTTTCGGCACCACCGGAAGCAAGGGGGAGAGAGCCCCCCTTCTTCTTCTTCTTCCTTGACCTTCTCCCTAGATGGGAGAAGGGTTTCCCCTCTGGTCCTTGGCTCCCATGGCTTGGGAGGGGCGAGAGCCCCTCCGAGATTGGATCTATCTCTTTGTTTCTGCGTTCTCAGATCTGCCTCTTCACCGTTTCTTTTATATCCAGAGATCCGTAACTCCGATTAGGGTTAATCTTTCGCCCAGATTTTTCTCGTAAAATTAGCTTTCTTGCGGCAAAAGAAGAGCATCAACCGCCTTACGGGTGGCCCAGGAGACTGCCAGGTGCGCCCAGGGGGGTGGGTGCGCCCCCTATCTCCTGGCCACCTTGGGCACCGTTTCGCGTTGATTCTTCCTCCGGAAAATCCCAAATATTCCAAAAATATTCTCCGTCGGTTTTTATCCCATTTGGATTCCGTTTGATATGAGTTTCCTGTGAAACATAAAACATGCAACAAATAGGAACTGGCACTAGGCACTGGATCAATATGTTAGTCCCAAAAATAGTATAAAAAGTTGCCAAAAGTATATGAAAGTTGAATAATATTGGTATGGAACAATCAAAAATTATAGATACGACGGAGATGTATCAGCATCCCCAAGCTTAATTCCTGCTCGTCCTCGAGTGGGTAAATGATAAAAGGATGATTTTTGATGTGGAATGCTACCTAGCATAATCTTGATCATATGTCTAATCATGGCATGAATATTAAGACATGAGTGATTCAAAGCAATAGTCCATCATTTGACATAAAAACAATAATACTTCAAGCATACCAACCAAGCAATTATGTCTTATCAAATAACATAGCCAAAGAAAGCTTATCCCTACAAAATCATATAGGTTGCCATGCTTCATTTTCGTCACACGAAATGCTCCCATCATGCACAACCCCGATGACGAGCTGAGCAATTGGTTCATACTTTTTAACACGCTTCAGCTTTTTCAACTCTTATGCAATACATGAGTGCAAGCCATGGACATAACACTATATGTGGTATATGGTGGTGGTTGTGAAGACAAAAAGGGAGAAGATAGTCTCACATCAACTAGGCGTATCAACGGGCTATGGAGATGCCCATTAATAGATATCAATGTGAGTGAGTCGGGATCGCCATGCAACGGATGCACTAGAGCTGTAAATATATGAAAGCTCAAACTGGAAACTAAGTGGGTGTGCATCCAACTTGCTTGCTCATGAAGACCTCGGGCATTTGAGGAAGCCCATCATTGGAATATACAAGCCAAGTTCTATAATGAAAATTCCCACTAGTATATGAAAGTGATAACTCAAGAGACTCTCTATATGAAGAACATGGTGCTACTCTGAAGCACAAGTGTGGTAAAATAATAGTAACATTGCCCCTTCTCTCTTTTTCTCTCATTTTTTATTTTCTTTTTTCTTTTTTTTCTTTTTTATTTTATTTTTTTGGTGGGCTTCTTTGGCCTATTTTTTTTCTTTGGGCTTCTTTGGCCACTTCTATTTTTCATAAAGTCTGGAGTCTCATCCCAACTTGTGGGGTAATCATAGTCTCCATCATCCTTTCCTCACTGGGGCAATGCTCTAATACTGATGATCATCACACTTTTATTTACTTACAACTCAATATTACAACAAAGATATGACTCTATATGAATTCCTCCGGCGGTGTACCGGGATATGCAATGATCTAGTGTAGCAATGACATCAGAAAACGGACAAGCCATGAAAACATCATGCTAGCTATCTTACAATCATGCAAAGCAATATGACAATGATGGAGCATGTCATAATAAACGGAACGGTGGAAAGTTGCATGGAATATATCTCGGAATGGCTAGGGAAATGCCATAATAGGTAGGTATGGTGGCTGTTTTTAGGAAGGTAAATAATGGGTGCATGATACCGGCGAAGGTTGCGCGGCATAATAAAGGCTAGCAAAGTGGAAGGGTGAGTGTGCGTATATCCATGGACTCACATTAGTCATAAAGAACTCACATACTTATTGCAAAAGTCTACTTGCCCTCGAAGCAAAGTACTACTATGCATGCCCCGAGAGGGATAGATTGGTAGGAAAAGACCATCGCTCGTCCCCGACTGCCACTCATAAGGAAGACAATCAAAGAAACACCCCATGCTTCAAATTTGTCACACAACGGTTACCATACGTGCATGCTACGGGACTCGCAAACCTCAACACAAGTATTTCTCAATTTCACAATTATCCAATTAGCACGACTCTAATATCACCACCATTATATCGCAAAACTATTGCAAGGAATCAAACATATCATATTCAGCGATCTACAAGTTTATGTAGGATTTTATGACTAACCATGTGAATGACCAATTCCTGTCATCTCTATAAATAGATATAAGTGAAGCAAGAGAGTTTAATTCTTTCTACAAAAGATATGACCATGCTCTAACAAATATAAGTGAAGCAAAAGAGCATTCTACAAATGGCGGTTTTTTATGTGAAGAGAAACAGGCAATCCAAACTTCAAATGATATAAGTGAAGCACATGAAGCCTTCTATAAAGCCATACTCAAAAGATTTAAGTGAAGTGCAATGAGCATTCTATAAATCAACCAAGGACTATCTCATACCAGCATGGTGCATAAAGGAAAAATGAAAACTAAATGCAAAAGACGCTCCAAGACTTGCACATAATACATGAACGAAACGAATCCAAAAACATATCGATACTTGTTGAAGAAAGAGGGGATGCCTTCCAGGGCATCCCCAAGCTTAGACGCTTGAGTCTTCTTGAATATTTCCTTGGGGTGCCTCGGGCATCCCCAAGCTTGAGCTCTTGCCAATCTTCCTTTTCCTCATATCAACACCTCCTCGATTAGACACTTCATCCACACAAAACTTCAACAGAAAACTCGGTAAGATCCGTTAGTATAATAAAGCAAATCACCACTCTAAGTATTGTTGCAAACCAATTCATATTTTTCTTTTGCATTGTGTCTACTTTAATATAACTTTTCCATGGCTTAATCCACTAATATAAATTGATAGATTCATCAAAACAAGCAAACTATGCATCAAAAACAGAATCTGTCAAAAACAGAACAGTCTGTAGCAATCTGAACATTCACCATACTTCTGGTATCTCAATAATTCTACCAAAATTAGGACAAATAAAAAATTTGTACAGCAAGACAGTACAAAAATAATCAGAACCGTTTGGCATACCAGTTGAAAATGTAAAATCGTGCACTACAGCCAAAGTTTCTGTCCTAAACCGTACAAACCAACAAGCATTGTAAACATCCTAAAGGCAAACCTTAGCACATTATTTTTATAATACAATGGAACTGTACAAGGGGATACTTATTTTTGTTGAAAAGTTTCTGTAATCAAGATTCACAAAATTTCCGTGAGCATGAACAAAGTTCAAGGCTAGCTCCCACTTCAACAATGCTTGTCTTTCTCACTTTCATTTCCCTTTTTGAAAAGTTTTTAGGTTCCCCTCTTTATTTTTTTTATTTTTAAACTATATAAAAGCACTCAACAGAAATAAATGACTCTCTAAAACTTCCGGGTTGTCTCCCCGACAGCGCTTTCTTTAAAGCCATTAAGCTAGGCATACAGTGCTCAAGTAATGAATCCACCCGGATCCCAAGGTATATCAAAGCCAATTTTAATTAACAATGATTTGTAATTTAGTAGTGAGCACAAAGTAGCATATATCATGCAACAACGAAGTCTAACTCTCTTCCTATGCATCGGCATGTCACGAAAGAACAATTCATACACACCAAGTAAAGGCCAATGCATATTATAAACAGTTTCTTGCAATTTTATCATATTGGAAACATGGAGAGGCGGAGATATAGTTCCTCTCTCATAATAATTGCAAGTAGGAGCAGCAAGCACATGCATATTATATCTATCAAAATCATCATGTGCAACGGTAAAAGGCAGCCCATCAACATAATCCTTAATAAGCACAAACTTCTCCAATATAGTGCAGTTTGGATAATTCAAAAAGATAATAGGACTATCATGCGTGGGTGCAATAGCAATAATTTCATGTTTAACATAAGGAACTATAGCAAATTCATCTCCATAAGCATAATTCATATTGGCATCTTGGCCACAAGCATAGAAAGCATCATCAAAAAGGGGTAATTCAAGAGAATCAACGGGATCATAGCAATCATCCTTCGGTAAGCACGAAGGGGAAATTAACAATATATGAGTTGAAGAGTTACTCTCATTAGAAGGTGGGCATGGGTGATCAATCCGCTCTTCCTCCTTTTGTTCTTCGCTCTCCTCATCATCTTTTTCATCCAATGAGCTCACAGTTTCATCAATTTCTTCTTCCATAGCTTCCTGTAAAATATTAGTCTCTTCTTGGACAGCGGAGACTTTCTCAATAAATGCATTAATATTGTAATTTTATTCATAATTTTCATAGCAATATCTCAATATAGCATAATTTTCAGGCCTATAAACATCATCATCTAAAGCTTCATACTTTTCAAACAAAGATTCAATTTCATAAGCAGCCTTAAAAGCAACAAATTCTTCCATTTGTTCAACATCATAGTAATCATATATACCTCTAGCATAAGAAGCTAATGTTTCATTATCATTAAATTTGCATGAAAAGGGAAGGTGTGGAGCCTTCATCCTAGAGCAACAAGTAATATCATATCTCAAGCATAGATCCCGAGCATACCAACGCAACATAGAAATTTGATCCCATAATAGTTTCCTTTTTGTGTCAAGCGATAATCCCTAAAGTATTCACGTTGATCCAACGTGTCTCCCATAACATAATTGAATGGGGTTTTCTCAGTATTATCAAAGTAGTACATAATATCTCGAACACAGCGAGCATCAAGGGTTTTAGGAGGTTCCCCATCTCCATGAGCAGCAAGTACACCTAATTTTTTTGGTATTTCGTGTTCCATATCCATAACTAAAGATAAAGAACAACTATGAACAACAAATAAAAATTACTTAGTGTTAAAGCAAACAAGCACACACGAGAATATTCACCCCATGCTATGAATCCCCGGCAACGGCGCCAGAAAAAGGTCTTGATAACCCGCAAGTATATGAGATAGTTGTATCCTCTTTCGATAAGTAAGAGTGTCGAACCCAACGAGGATCTAAAGTTAGAACAAATATTCTGTCAAGCCCTATCTGCCACTGATACAACTCTATGCACGCTTAGTGTTCGCTTTACCTAGAACAAGTATGAAACTAGAAGTACTTTGTAGGTGTTGTTGGATAGGTTTGCAAGATAATAAAGAACACGTAAATAAAAAGTAGGGGTTGTTTAGATAAAGATGCAATAAAGTAAATATAGCGAGTGTGGAAAAGTGGTGGTAGGAGTTGTGAAGTTGTCCCTAAGCAATTGACTACGTTACTAGACCGATAGCAAGTTTTATGTGGGAGAGGCATAAGCTAACATACTTTCTCTTCTTGGATCATATGCACTTATGATTGGAACTCTAGCAAGCATCCGCAACTACTAAAGATTCATTAAGGTAAAACCCAACAATATCATTAAAGCATCAAGTCCCTTTTATCCCATACGCCACAACCCCCTTACTCGGGTTTATGCTTCTGTCACTCAAGCACCCCACTATAAGCGAATCATGAACATATTGCAACACCCTACAGCAGGAATCCCTCACGCTTGCGCGACACGGAGGGCACAATAGGACAGCAAAATAAGCACAGGAAAATTAAACCAATCATAGCAATTCATCAATCACCGGTAGGACAATGAAAATCTACTCAGACATCATAGGATGGCAACACATCATTGGATAATAATATGAAGCATAAAGCACCATGTTCAAGTGGAGGGTACAGCGGGTTGCGGGATAGTGGACCGCTGGATATAGATGGGGGGAGGGGCGAGAGACCCTCTGAGATTGGATCTATCTCTCTGTTTCTCTCTATTTCGGCGTTCTCAGATTCTGCCCCTTCACCGTTTCTTTTATATCCGGAGATCCGTAACTCCGATTGGGGTGAATCTTTCGCCCAGATTTTTCTCGTAAAATTAGCTTTCTTGCGGCAAAAGAAGAGCGTCAGCCGCCTTACAGGTGGCCCAGGAGAATTCCAGGAGCGCCCAGGGGGGTGGGCGCGCCTCCCTATCTCTTGGCCACCTCAGGCACCATTTCGCGTTGATTCTTCCTCTGGAAAATCCCAAATATTCCAAAAATAGTCTCTGTCTGTTTTTATCCCGTTTGGATTCCATTTGATATGGGTTTCCTGCGAAGCATAAAACATGCAAAAAACAGGAACTGGCACTGGGCACTGGATCAATATGTTAATCCCAAAAATAGTATAAAAAGTTGCCAAAAGTATATGAAAGTTGAATAATATTGGCATGGAACAATCAAAAATTAGAGATACGACGGAGACGTATCAGGCCTCTAAAGGGCCTAAAGATACGAAGGCCTCATATGGGCCGAAAGACGTCGTGGGCCATACATGAGCCGAAAGTGAAACAGGCTGGTGTTATATTCGACGGCCCACATGACGTTGTTGGGCCGACTTCCATTAGGCCCTAACGGTCCGCGAGTTACCGGGCCGTAAAATGGGGTATTTGCGAAGAGACCGTTAACAGGCTTTTCATGGGCCAGCCCATTAACTTTTGACCAAGTCAAATGGGCCGGCTTTGTAAGCTAAATGGGCCAGTGGTGGGCCGTCGCACATGTCGACATATCATAGGCGCCTATCTGACCCACTAACGAGCTGACACGTGTTTCATCCGGCCAATCAGAATTTTACACGTGGAAATTTCCCATTGGTCCGAGCTGTTAATGGGTTATCGAATCCAAAACCTGACTCGATAGCTTAACGGTGTTCCGCTATGATGGATGCCACGTGTCGGTCACCCTTGACGAAAGCACTTCTGTGACGCGCGATTTATCATCATGGAAGTGGACACTTCCGTGATGATAATTTTGGTAATGTCATGGAACACTTCTATGACAGCACAGGTATGACTATCTTGATTCTGTCATAAAATCATCATGGATGTACATGCATGACAAAAAACGCGACCTCATGTGACAAACACGTATCATCACGGAAGTGTATTTTTTTGTAGTGTTTGGTGGTTGTTTCTTATGCGCAGCTGTGCAAATGGCTCGTTGTGCGCCAGTGTATAATTGCTCTACGAGGGTGTAGGCGACTTTCAACTTCTTGCGCATATCTGAGCCAAGGTGGGCGATCCTAGAGCTTGTATCAATAAATAGATCTATAAGACGGATGAAAGATTCTTGCAATGCTTTGGCAGTATCGAATTATGATGAAGTTACTTACCGAAGATGGCAGCAATCATGGCATTTACTTGATATTTTAAATCGGCGAGCTCTTCAGCCACCGGCTTAAGAGGTGCTTCGGCATCTTGCACTCTCTTCAAAAGAGCTAACTTCTCTGTCTCCCCGACTGCCTGGTCAGCCTTGAAGTCTTTTTTCAGCTCTTCCATATCTACCAAAGCAGTGGTCAATTCGTCTTTGGCCTTGGAGGTTTCAGTTTGCTGAGACTTTATATTCTCTTGAAGATCAGCCACTTGGGAGTGTTTGATAGTAAGTTCAGCCTGAAGGATATAAACAATAGCCGGGTTAAAGTTATCTTATTTAAAAAGTCCCAAGCACAATACAAGTATTTTACTTGGCACTTGGGGGCTAATGCATATTGCTCTTTTAGGCAGTTTTATGATGATGCGGTTAAGGTATGGTGACTATAGCCGGTTCATGGGGCTATATGCTTGAATTTTATGGACACATATGATAATGAGACCCAGCTTATCTTGACAGATTAAGCCGTCCCTTGAGGGCTACAGATGCGAAATTGACTCTTTAATAGTCAAAGTCCCACCTCATCTTGGCAAATTAAGCCGGCCCTTAGGGTTACATGTGCAAAAGTTGAAATATTATTATTGGAAGTCCTGGTCTATCTCGAAAGTATAAACCGGCCTGTGGGGGCTACTGGATTTGATCTACAAAGCTATTTAAAGTCTATAGCACATTCTATTCTATCATGTCTGGTAAGCTTGGTGGCTAATGGAAGTGTATTGGTATGAATAGAGTTGTAGTGTTTACCTCAAAGTGCTCCTTCATCAAGTTTACTAAGCCGACTTCAAAATCAGGGCTTGTGTACAGGCGGTTCAAGTACCTAGAGTGGATTTCTTGGGCACTGAAGTGGGCATAGCTCTCTAGATTGGCTGACCACTTGCCTTTGTTAGCAACAGAAATTTATTCCTTAGCATTGTGCTTTGATAAGACAGTGGGGTTGCCTGGCTCTATATAACCATGCCGAGTAATGACAACGTCATCAGCATTTTCTTCAGCGGGCTTGATAGGGCTTGGTGGCTTAGTGGGGCTTGGCGGATTGGTGATAGCTGGATCAACATCCATCAGGTCCATGTCAATGTTGTGTTCAACCAGTGGCGGTTCATTGAATGTGGCTTCAGGGGCTTGGTGGGAGGTCTCTGTTGACTGCTGCTCCAGCTCAGAGGGGTTTGCAGTGGTTTTTGTCACCTTCATTTTCTTGATGGGCTTTGCCATAGCCCTGTGAGTGAAACATAAGATGAGGTTAGTACAACAATTGAGTATATAATTGAAAGCAAAGACTTGATGGTCTTACCCAGGCATAGGTTTGAAGGCCGGGACATGAGTCCCAGTTGAGTCGCGAGAGGAAGAATGAGACGTTCCCTGATAATTTGAATAGGAAGGATCAAGAGGTTGTCGAAAAAGACTGGCCCTGGGATAAGTTAAGTCGGAGTTTGTTGAGACCTCTGGACGACGCTTGCGAGGAGCTGGAGTGTTTGATAAGCCGGAGGAAAGGATCCCGCTTCCGCTATTCCGGGTTGTGCGGCGAGCTTCATGTTGTTGCTTCTTAAAAATAAAGTTGGGATCCAAATAAGCCAAAGGATGAGAAAACCTTACTTTCCAGCTTGCTTGGCGAGTTTTCTGCTTTGGCACAGATTCTGAGCCGGAGGAAAAAACAATTACCTCTTCGTCACCCGCACTACTGGCTTCTGCTTCCTCCTGATAACAATTGTTGTCAATGAGATGTACAAAAAATGAGCCAAGAGAGTCAAGTTCTACCTCCGAGTCATCTTCGTCACCATCATCATCCAAGTTTAACTCGGAGGGATCGATCTTCTTCTTGGCGGGCCTTTTGGTGACCTTGGTCTTGGTCCGGCTCGGCTTGGTCGATTTATCCCGCGGCTTCTTCTTCCAAAATGGAGAATCGGTCTGTTAAAAATTAGATGATCATAAGTGGACAGTATTAACGAAAACATGATTTAGACTGGAAGCATGGTGTGCAAAACTTACAGCTGGCGGCTGGTTGAAGGTGCAGTAAGGACTAAGTCCGGTTTTACTGCATTCTGCCCAGGTTTCATTCAACAAAGCCTTGGTTGCGTCAGTAACTTCGGCATTAGATGGTTGAATTTTGCAGTGGCATTGGGGGTCTTTCGGGTTGCCGGTGTACTCCCACATTAAGCTAGGGCGACGGCTTAAGGGCAGGATCCTCTAGGAGACCCAGCACCGAACAAGTGGGCGCATACTTGGCACGTTCCTTTGTGCTGATCTGTTGTGGGAGCGGATGTGTGTTGCTAAGAAGGTGGTCACGATAACCCGACAGGGGATTCTCACCTGCTGGAGATGTGTCTTGGCAATAGAACCATGTACGGTTCCAGTCCTTGGGATGGCTGGGCGGTTTGGCATATGGGAAGGAGGCCTCTTTCCGTTTCTGAACTGAGACCCCACCTAAATCCAAGCTAGGTCTGTCGGTGAACTCTGTCTATCGGTTTAAGTAATAAAACTCTCTGAACAGTTCAACAGTGGGCTCTTCTTGAAGATAAGCTTCATTGAAGACTTAGAAGTTGCAAGTATTGGACACAGAATTAGGCCCAATGTCTTGAGGATGAAGTTGGAAGAATTGTAGCACGTCTCGAAAGAATTTTGAGTTGGGCGAGGTAAACCCCTGAATCATGTGATCAGTAAAAGCAATTCCTTCCTTGGCTTCAGGAGGATTTTCGAGGCCTGGGGCCCTCCAGTGGATGTCCTGGTGCCCAGTTGCATGCGGTAAAAGTCTTAGTCATTGTTGATGATATGAAAAGGAATTTTTTTGCCGGTTTAAGATTATGTTGTTAAGTCGGCCATTGATTTAAGGGAAAGAACGATAAGCATTGCATTAAGCTGGAGGATAGCGGTGGAATTATGCAAGGCAAACTATTGGCGGCATAAGAGCGGACTAATGGTACCTGGCGGGTTATGGTCTATAAGTTAAGCCGCCCACACAGCTATCAATTTTCAGATCTATGAGTGAAAAATTACTAAGTGTTGGACAAACAGCTTTCGTGGATCGATGCTATAATTTTGGATCTACAGCAGGGCAAATAATGAAGAAAATTCTAAACCTAAGTTGTGGCACCAGAGCAGTTCATGTGATCAGATGGGATCCCTCACAGAGGGGAGGCATTCAAATATCAAAAATAATTTCTAAAGCCAACACCGTGCTAGATGTGTATTAAACTCATATCAAAATTACAAGAAAGAGGGAAGCGGAGATGAACTTCGACGAACTCGAACAAACCCTAATGGGATCTACGGTGAGGAAAGTAGAAAAGCTTACCGGGGTTGTTGAACAGCGGAGGCGCGCGGACGAACTCTGGTCTGTTCAGGTTGATGCAGCGGTCGCGGTTGCAGCAGTGGCGAAGGTCGATGATACGTCTCCAATGTATCTACAATTTTTTATTGTTCCATGCTATTATATTACCCGTTTTGGATGTTTATGGGCTTTACGTTACACTTTTATATCATTTTTGGGACTAACCTACTAAACCGGAGGCCCAGCCCGAATTGCTGTTTTTTTGCCTATTTCAGTGTTTCGAAGAAAAAGGAATATCAAACGAAGTCCAAATGGAAGGAAACCTTCGGGAGTGATATTTTTGGAACAAACATGATCCAAGGGGCTTAGAGTGGACGTCAAGCAATAGAGGAGGCGGCCACAAGGGTGCCCGGCGTGCCCCCTATAGGTGGGCGCGCCCCCCACCCTCGTGGGCCCCTCGAGCGTCCACCGACCTACTTCTTCCTCCTACATATACCCACGTACCCTGAAAACATCAGAGGAGACCATGAAAAACTATTTCCACCGCCGTAACCTTCTCTATCCGCGAGATCCCACCTTGGAGCCTTCGCCGGCGCTCCGCCGGAGGGGGAATCAACCACGGAGGGCCTCTACATCATCTCCAAGGCCTCTCTGGTGAGTTGTGAGTAGTTTACCACAGACCTTCGGGTCCATAGTTATTAGCAAGATGGCTTCTTCTCTCTCTTTGAATCTCAATACAAAGTTCTCCTCGATCTTCTTGGAGATCTATTCGATGTAACTCTTTTTGCGGTGTGTTTGTTGAGATCCGATGAATTGTGGGTTTATGATCAAGTTTATCTATGAGAAATATTTGAATCTCCTCTGAATTCTTTTATGTGTGATTAAGTTATCTTTGCAAGTCTCTTTGAATTATCAGTTTGGTTTGGCCTACTAGATTGATCTTTCTTGCAATGGGAGAAGTGCTTAGCTTTGGGTTCAATCTTGCGGTGTGCTTTCCTAGTGACAGCAGGGGCAGCAAGGCACGTATTGTATTGTTGCCATCGAGGATAAAAAGATGGGGTTTATATCATATTGCATGATTTTATCCCTCTACATCATGTCATCTTTCTTAATGCATTCCTCTGTTCTTTATGAACTTAATACTCGAGATGCATGCTGGATGGCGGTCGATGTGTGGAGTAATAGTAGTAGATGCAGGTAGGAGTCGGTCTACTTGTCACGGACGTGATGCCTATATACATGATCATGCCTAGATAATCTCATAATTATTCGCTTTTCTGTCAATTGCTCGACAGTAATTTGTTCACCCACCATAATACTTATGCTATCTTGAGAGAAGTCACTAGTGAAACCTATGGCCCCCGGGTCTTTCTTTTATCATATAAGCTTTCAATCTACTTTTATTTGCATCTTCACTTTTCCAATCTATATCATAAAATACCAAAAATATATTTATCCTATCATATTATCTCTATCAGATCTCACTTTCGCAAGTGGCCGTGAAGGGATTGACAACCCCTTTATTGCATTGGTCGCGAGTTCTTGTTTGTTTGTGTAGGTGCGTGGGACTTTTGAGGAGCCTCCTACTGGATTGATACCTTGGTTCTCAAAAACTGAGGGAAATACTTACGCTACTATTGCTGCATCACCCTTTCCTCTTCAAGGAAAACCAACACAAGCTCAAGACGTAGCAAGAAGGGTTTCTGGCGCCGTTACCGGGGAGGTCTTTGCTCAAGTCAAGACATACCAAGTACCCATCACAACATCTCCCTTGCATTACATTATTGCCATTTGCCTCTCGTTTTCCTCTCCCCCACTTCACCCTTGCCATTTTATTCGCCCTCTCTTTCCCAATCTCCTCTCTCTTTTGCTTTCCTTTTTGTTTGCTTGTGTGCCTGTTTGCCCTTATGGCTTTGCCTAAGAACACCGGCCTTCAGCTTAGAAGGTTGGATGAGATTGAACTAAACATTAGAAGTTTTATGACTTTACAATTTGAGCATAATAGTTTCTTTAGAAAAGAGCTTAAAGAACAAAAAAAGCTTTATGGGGTATATGAACAAAGAGCTTGATGATATGTCTAAGGAATTTTATGGTTTGAACTCTCAAATTACTCATCTTGAAAAATCAATAGCCCAAATTTCTGATAAGCAGTCCACCTTGGTCAATAAGATGGCTGCCAAACCACAAGAGTTAGGGAAAATAATGATGAAGATCTAAAAGTTATTGATGTGTCCCCTCTTAAATCTTTGTTTTTCAATATGAATCTTAATAATGATGGGACTGGAGATGAGTCAACTTCAGTTAAAAGGCGTCCCAATGATTCAGAGTTCTTAGATCTTGATGCTAAATTTGGTAAAAGTGGGATTGGAGAGGTCTAGACTTTAAATAGCATTGAACCCACTATCTTGGATTTCAAGGAATTTAATTATGATAATTGTTCTTTAGTAGATTGTATTTCCTTGTTGCAATCCGTTTTGAATTCTCCTCATGCTTACAGTCAAAATAAAGCTTTTACCAAACATATTGTTGATGCCTTGATGCAATCTTCTGATGAAAAAATTAATTTGGAAGTTTATATACATAGAAAACTTAATGATGAGTGGGAACCTACTATAAAGATTAAAATTAAATATCATGAGTGTTATGCTTTGTGTGATTTGGGTGCTAGTGTTTCCACGATTCCGAAAACTTTATGTGATATTCTAGGTTTCCATGATCTTGATGATTGCTCTTTAAATTTGCACCTTGCAGATTCCACCATTAAGAAGCCTATGGGAAGGATCAATGATGTTCTTATTGTTGCAAATAGGAATTATGCGCCCGTAGATTTTATCGATCTTGACATAGATTGCAATCTTTCTTGTCCTATTATTCTTGGTAGACCTTTCCTTAGAACGATTGGTGCAATTATCGATATGAAGGAAGGGAATATTAGGTTCCAGTTTCCATTAAGGAAAGTCATGGAGCAATTTCCAAGAAAGAAAGTTAAATTACCTTATGAATCTATCATGCGAGCTACTTATGAATTGAGTGCCAAAGATGGCACTACTTAGATCTATCCTCGCTTTTATGCCTAGCTAGGGGCGTTAAACGATAGCGCTAGTTGGGAGGCAACCCAATTTTATTTTAGTTTTTTGTTTTTGCTTCTGTTTAGTAATATTTTTTTCATCTACGTTCCGCTTAGATGTGTTTTCATGTTTTAATTAGTGTTTGTGCCTAGTAGAACCTATAGGATAACCTATGGTGATAGTTAATTTGATTCTGATGAAAAACAGAAACTTTGCACGCATGAAACTTATGAATTTAGTAATTCACAGAAATGTGCTTTTGCATTGATTCTTTTTGCTGTAGATCAATAGACAAATTTCCCAGGATTTATTTTGGTAGGATTTTTAGAGTTACAGAAGTATTTGCTAGTTACAGATTGCTACATACTATTCTGTTTTTGACAGATTCAGTTTTTCGTGTGTTGTTTGCTTATTTTGATGCATCTATGGCTAGTATGTAGGGTATGAACCATAGAGAAGTTGGAATACAGTAGGTTTAACACCAATATAAATAAAGAATGATTTCATTACAGTACCTTATGTGGTGGTTTTTCTTTCTTGCACTATCGGAGCTTATGAGGTTTCCTGTTGAGTTTTGTGTTGTGAAGTTTTCAAGTTTTGGGTAAAGATTTGATGGATTATGGAATAAGGACTAGCAAGAGCCTAAGCTTGGGGATGCCCATGGCACCCCAAGATATTCAAGGATAACCAAAATCCTAAGCTTGGGGACGCCCTGGAAGGCATCCCCTCTTTTGTCTTCGTCTATCGGTAAATTTACTTGGAGCTATATTTTTATTCGCCACATGATATGTGTTTTGCTTGGAGCGTCTTGTATGATATTAGTCTTTGCTTTTTATATTACCACAATCATCCTTGTTGTACACACCTTTTGGGAGGAACCCACAAGATTTAGAATTTATTAGAATACTCTATGTGCTTCACTTATATCTTTTGAGCTAGATGATTTTTGCTCTAGTGCTTCACTTATATCTTTTAGAGCACGACGGTGGCTTGATTTTGTAGAAATTGTTGATCTCTCATGCTTCATTTATATTATTTTGAGAGTCTTATAGAACAGCATGGTATTTGCTATGGTTATAAAATTGGTCCTAGAATGATGGGCATCCAAGTTGGGTATAATAAAAACTATCATAGAAAGTGAATTGGATGCTATGATCAATTTGATGTTTGATAATTGTTTTGAGATATAGAGGTGGTAATATTAGAGTCATGCTAGTTGGGTAATTATGAATTTAGAGAATACTTGTGTTGAAGTTTGTGATTCCCGTAGCATGCACGTATGGTGAACCGCTTTGTGATGAAGTTGGAGCACAATTTTATTTATTGATTGTCTTCCTTATGAGTGGCGGTCGGGGACGAGCGATGGTCTTTTCCTACCAATCTAACCCCTAGGAGCATGCGTGTAGTACTTTGTTTTCAATGGCTTGTAGGTTTTTGCAATAAGTATATGAGTTCTTTATGACTAATGTTGAGTCCATGGATTATACGCACTCTCACCCTTCCACCATTGCTAGCCTCTCTTGTGCCGCGCAACTTTCACCGGTACCATACACCCACCATATGCCTTCCTCAAAACAGCCACCATACCTACCTATTGTGGCATTTCCATAGCCATTCTAAGATATATTGCCATGCAACTTTCCACCGTTCCGTTTATTATGACACGCTCCATCATTGTCATATTGCTCTTTGCATGATCATGTAGTTGACATCGTATTTGTGGCAAGGCCACCTTCATAATTTTCATACATGTCACTCTTGATTCATTGCATATCCTGGTACACCGCCGGAGGCATTCATATAGAGTCATATCTTGTTCTAAGTATTGAGTTGTAATCTTGAGTTGTAAGTAAATAAAAGTGTGATGATCATCATTATTAGAGCATTGTCCCGGGGAGGAAAGGATGATGGATACTATGATTCCCCCACAAGTCGGGATGATACTTCAGACTTTAAAAAAAGGGGGAGAGGCCAAAGAAAAAAAGGCCAAAAGGAAAAAAGGAAAGGCACAAAAAGAAAAGAAAAAGAAAAGAAAAAAATGAAATGAGAGAAAAAGAGAGAAGGGGCAATGTTACTATCCTTTTCCACACTTGTGCTTTAAAGTAACACCATGATATTCATGATAGAGAGTCTCATATGTTGTCACTTTCATATACTAGTGGGAATTTTTCATTATAGAACTTGGCTTGTATATTCCAATGACGGGCTTCCTCAAAATGCCCTAGGTCTTCATGAGCAAGCAAGTTGGATGCACACCCACTTAGTTTCTTTTGTTGAGCTTTCATACAATTATAGCTCTAGTGCATCCGTTGCATGGCAATCCCTACTCACTCACATTGATATCTATTAATGGGCATCTCCATAGCCCGTATGATACGCCTAGTTGATGTGAGACTATCTTCTCCTTTTTGTCTTCTCCACAACCACCATTCTATTCCACATATAGTGATATGTCCATGGCTCACGCTCATGTATTGCGTGAAAGTTGAAAAAGTTTGAGATTACTAAAGTATGAAACAATTGCTTGGCTTGTCATCGGGGTTGTGCATGATTAAATACTTTGTGTGATGAAGATAGAGAAACAGCCAGACTATATGATTTTGTAGGGATAACTTTCTTTAGCCATGTTATTTTGAGAAGACATGATTGCTTTGATTCGTATGCTTGAAGTATTACTATTTCTTATGTCAATATGAACTTTTATTTTGAATCATTTGGGTCTGAACATTCATGCCACAATAAAGAAAATTACATTGAGAATTATGCTAGGTAGCATTCCACATCAAAAATTCGGTTTTTATCATTTATCTACTCGAGGACGAGCAGGAATTAAGCTTGGGGATGCTTGATACGTCTCCAACGTATCTATAATTTTTTATTGTTCCATGCTATTATATTACCCGTTTTGGATGTTTATGGGCTTTACGTTACACTTTTATATCATTTTTGGGACTTACCTACTAAACCGGAGGCCCAGCCCGAATTGCTGTTTTTTTGCCTATTTCAGTGTTTCGAAGAAAAGGAATATCAAACAGAGTCCAAACGGAATGAAACCTTGGGAGCGATCTTTTTGGAACAACGTGATCCAGGGGACTTGGAGTGGACGTCAAGCAATAGAGGAGGCGGCCACGAGGGTGCCCGGCGTGCCCCCTATAGGTGGGCACGCCCCCCACCCTCGTGGGCCCGTCGAGCGTCAACCGACCTACTTCTTCCTCCTACATATACCCACGTACCTTGAAAACATCACACGAGACCACGAAAAACTATTTCCACCGCCGTAACCTTCTGTATCTGCGAGATCCCATCTTGGAGCCTTCGCCGGCGCTCCGCCGGAGGGGGAATCGATTGTCGGTGTCAAAACCGGTGGATCTTGGGTAGGGGGTCCCAAGCTGTGCGTCTTAGGATCGATGGTAACATGAACACGGGATTTTAATGAGTATAGGGGTTCCAGCTTCGGGCTCTCTTGATGAGATAATACCCTACATGCTGCTTGATTGACTTTAATGAGTATAGGGGTTACAAGAGTTGATCTACCCCGAGATCATATGTTGTGGTCTAAACCCTAGAGGTATGATGAGTAATGTCATAATGATCTATCGGCGAGCCTGGCCTCGGTTTATATAATGTACCAGAGGCCTAGGATAACAAGAGTCCTAGCCGAATACGCCGGTGGGGAGGAGTCCTTGTCTTGATCACCAAGTCTTGTGGGATCTTCCTTGTATGTGGCAGTTGTCCGAACTGGCCCATGAGTATACGGCCACGGGGATCCTCAGCCCAATCTAACTGATTGGGAGACGACGTGGTGAGTACCCCCTAGTCCAGGACACCGTCAGTAGCCCCCTGAACCGGTCTTCAAGTTGGGGAATGATGTCTACTACGCAACCTTCTTCTTGTAGACGTTGTTGGGCCTGCAAGTGCACAGGTTTGTAGGACAGTAGCAAATTTCCCTCAAGTGGATGACCTAAGGTTTATCAATCCGTAGGAGGCGTAGGATGAAGATGGTCTCTCTCAAACAACCCTGCAACCAAATAACAATGAGTCTCTTGTGTCACCAACACACCCAATACAATGGCAAATTGTATAGGTGCACTAGTTCGGCGAAGAGATGGTGATACAAGTGCAATATGGATGGTAGATATAGGTATATGTAATCTGAAATTATAAAAACAGCAAGGTAGCAAGCGATAAAAGTGAGTGTAAACGGTATTGCAATGGTAGGAAACAAGGCCTAAGGTTCATACTCTCACTAGTGCAAGTTCTCTCAACAATAATAACATAGATAGATCATATAACAATCCCTCAACATGCAACAAAGAGTCACTCCAAAGCAACTAATAGCGAAGAACAAACGAAGAGATTATGGTAGGGTACGAAACCACCTCAAAGTTATTCTTTCGGATCAATCTATTCAAGAGTTCGTACTAGGATAACACCTTAAGACACAAATCAACCAAAACCCTAATGTCACCTAGATACTCTATTGTCACCTCAAGTATCCGTGGTCATGATTATACGATATGCATCACACAATCTCATATTCATCTATTCAACCAACACATAGTACTTCAAAGAGTGCCCCGAAGTTTCTACCGGAGAGTCAAGAACGTGTGCCAACCCCTATGCATAGGTTCATGGGTGGAACCCGCAAGTTGGTCACCAAAACATACATCAAGTGGCACATGATATCCCATTGTCACCATAGATAAGCACGGCAAGACATACATCAAGTGTTCTCATAAAAGACTCAATCCGATAAGATAACTTCAAAGGGAAAACTCAATTCATCACAAGAGAGTAGAGGGGGAGAAACATCATAAGATCCCACTACAATAGCAAAGCTCGGGATACATCAAGATCGTGCCATAGAGACAACATGAGAGAGAGAGAGAGAGAGAGATCAAACACATAGCTACTGGTACATACCCTCAGCCCCGAGGGTGAACTACTCCCTCCTCGTCATGGATAGAGCCGGGATGATGAAGATGGCCACCGGTGAAGGGTTCCCCCTCCGGCAGGGTGCCGGGAAGGGCTCCCGAGAGGTTTATGGTGGCTACAGAAGCTTGCAGCGGCGGAACTCCCGATCTATCTTGATATTCGATGGTTTTAGCATACGTAGGCTTATATAGGCGAAAGAAGTCGGTCGGGGGGTGCTCGAGGGGCCCACGAGACAGGGGGCACACCCAGTGGGGGGCACCCTCCTATCTCGTGGCCTCCTCGAGACTCTTCTGACGTGAACTCCAAGTCTCCTGGGTGATATTCTTCCAAAAAATCACGCTGCCGAAGGTTTCCTTCCATTTGGACTCCGTTTGATATTCCTTTTCTTCGAAATACTGAAACAGGCAATAAAACAACAATATGGGCTGGGCCTCCGGTTAGTAGGTTAGTCCCAAAAATAATATAAAAGTGTATAATAAAGCCCATAATCATTCAAAACAAATCATATAATAGCATGGAACAGTCAAAAATTATAGATACGTTGGAGACGTATCAGGGACGCTCCTCGATTCTTCCTAACTGTTCTTCATCTTCGGTCCTCGGTCTTGAAAACTGGTTCAACAAATCTTCTTATCTTTGATCTTGAGGATCTCTGAAGTAAATCTGAAGAGTTTACACGTCGGGTATCCGAGGATCCCCTTTAAGTTATCGGCCTTTATCAATGCCCTGTTATTTTTACGCCACACCTCGGGTTTGAAGTTGTTCTCGGGCGGCAGTGTCCTCTTGCGTCTGAGCTCCAACGCCAGACTGTATTCGAGGTAGCTTTTGCAGCCGAGCACCAACGCCGGGTTGTATCCGAGCTCCAACGCCGGACTATATCCAAGCTCCAACGCCGGACTGTATCCGAGGTGTCATAGATCACCTTGGTTCTAAAAAGTTGAAGGAGTTTAACCATGCTTAATGCTGGAAATGCGCTCTATGGAGCCATCCACTGGCACCCGAGCTTTATGTCGGACTGCTTCCGAGATGGTGCACCACCCCTGACTGCAGGCTGATTTTTTGATTGGTGCAATTTATTCTCTGCTGAGATATATAGCCAGTAGCCCTCAAGGTGTATGTGTTGGTCTAAAACCCGAGATGCACCTGAAGGAAAACATGAAACCGCTGATCCTAGTAGCCCCTGAGACTCAGGTCGATGCGCGAAATTGGCCTGAGGATCAACTCCTAGCTCGGCAGCATACATAGGAATATAAACGCAGTGTAATATATTAGAGATAATAGTGATCGGCGAACGGGCCCTTGAGAGAGGGTCTTGAGAAGTTGACTTAATATACCGGCTTGATGCCGAAAACGTCCATATGGTACCTATTGTTGTCCAAAGACGCATTTGCGCATAGTTCAGTCAAGCCAAACATTGAGCACTTTGAATTTTCTGCATTGAATAGGCAATGCAGTAGCCCCCGAGACACTGGTCGGGTGGCAACACCAAATTAGGGGATTGGTGTGCCCCTTTAATATTTGTAAATAATAAGCCCGAAGCCCAGTAGCCCCCGAGCCTTAATGCGGGCACGGGTGGCCGAATTAAGGATCGATATCCATAGTATGATCACAAATTATGTGTAATGACTCTATGTATCCAAGTATTTTACATCATTAATGCTCGGATCCGTGTTTTACAAAACTTTCTTGACCGACCATCGGCTTCCACCTCTTCGGCCAGTAGCTAAGGAGTGTTTTCCTACTTTATGAAGCCGTTATAAGGGCAAATATTTATGGAAAACAAGGCAATCCGGCCATACAGTTTTATAAACAAAGGTACACATAGAGATATGTTATATTACGTAATGTAAGAAACATCTTCCAAGGAAAATAGTCCCGCTATCGGTTCCATTATTTGGGTCGTCATGCTTATCATGATCATGAAACCTCACCTCCGATCAATGTGGGAGGAAAATATTGAGGATTTAGTTCGGGGAAAGTTCCCAAACTCTATGTTATTAATGAACCAAAATTTTCACTTCCGTCGTTTCCGACCAATGTGATCATTTAAGATTGCTAGCTTTCGGCTTCACCAGTCTGAGGTACTTACTCGGATGACCCGGTAGTAACAATCACAGAGGTGCTCCCTTTACCACCTAGCCGAACAATTGGGAACATAGGGGTAAGCGCAGGAGCCAGGCAACCCAGCTGGGCCAAAATCTTAAGTCAAATTGATGCATATTTATGGCTTTATAACGATGATTACGGAAGGCGGCGCTTGTATATGAAATACAAATGTCAATGATATGTTTATTTTGACTCCGTTGCGACCATTTATCAGTTGAAAGTAGCCCATCGTCGGCTTCTACCCCTTTGTAGATACTACGCAGGGTGTTTCCGCAATAACAAGACAACCATTAGCCGACGTCTCGGTGCCCGAAGGCGGCTGTGTTAGCAGGAACGAGGCAATCAGATATGCGGGCTTTATAACTTGCACTTAGTCATAGGAGCGTTAAACTAGGGAGGCTAGCTACGAGCCCCCGGTTAGTGTTCGGCGACAGCCGAGGTCAAGCTGTAAACACTTCGGCCAATGTTATGAATGGCCCGTCATTTATCATAGTCATTGGATTGCTGACCAGTTTACGTTTATTGTGACAGTCAGTTTTTGGCTTTATCCACTGAGGTGCTTAATCGTGCGAGCTGGAAGCACAGTCGCAGTGGTTCTCCCGTTGCACACCTAGCTGAACAAAGCGGAACGTAGGAGGCAAGCACAGGAGACGGGCAACCCAACTATTGACCGAAGACACAATTTGAAACCGATGCATATATAGCAATATCCGAGAATGTTTTTGCCGAATCCCTAAAGGTGTCTGGTGTTGCACCGCGAGACTTGTGCTGGAAACACACTAATAGTCTAGAAGTGCCATAAGCTTTGAAAAACCAAAAAACTTTAGTAAAAACTAGACGTCCTAACAAGATCAAGTGTTTGGTGCCAATCCAAAAATTGGAAAAAAAATTGTGCTTCTGTCGTGCTTTAACATGACGCATCCGATTTCAAGACTTCATGCGGGTCAACCCTTTGCAACGACCAAGAAGGAAACAGTTACTATAAAACAACTCATATAAATTTTAATAGCCCCCAAGTGACTTGTGTAAAAGAATTTTATGTATGATGATTGTATGCACCGAAGTACTTATATCACATCTGTGTTCACCCGAACTTTGAACGCGTCTTAACCGACCGTCGGCTTCTCCCTCTTCGGTTAAGGCCTGAAAAGTTTTATGTACTCCACCTGTCGAGAGTATCGATGGTGTTTCTGATAACCAGGCAATCAAGCCATAAGTCTGTAATAGACAAAGCACACTCAGGGAACTTATGCTATATTACTAACGAAGTGTAAGAAGCATCTTCGAAGAAAATAGTACCTCCACCAATACCTTTCTTTGGTTGCTCATTGTTACTATGAGACTTGTGCAATAGATTTTTTGTACTCATGAGTTCCGTTGTGTGCCGACCATGATTGAAAACAATAAGAGCGCTAGCTTTCGGCTTCACCCAGTCTGAGGTCCGAGCTCGGAAGAACCAGTCGTGACAATCGCAGAGGTGATCCCTTTACTCCCTAGCCGAACAATCGGGAACGTAGGGGTAAGCACAGGAGCCAGGCAACCCAGCTTGCAGAACTACTTAAGTCAATATGGTGCATATTGTGGCGTAATACACGAACAAGGAATGAAGCCGTACAAGTATAATCATATGCAAGAGCAAAGGCTTCATAAAGGAAGCCCCCAAGTAAACGATGTATTCGAATTTGTGTGTCACAAACAAAGTTATGACTAGGAATTTTTTCGCAAACAACTTTTTGCCTAAAAAGTATAATGCTTGGCCGCACCGAACAAAATTTAAAACTGAAAGTTTCTGAGCATGAAAGTGACTTAGCTAGTTAATGTGTTCGGCATTGATGACGCGGTCCGAGCTTGACGTGGACAAGGTTCCAGCCCCCAGGTTGGTCCCAAGGTGGCCGAGCAGAGAGTTCGGCACTCCTAGAAGATGAAGCCCCCAGTCCAGCCGCGGTAATGGAGCAGGTCATCGCGCCAAGGCGACAACACAATTCGGTCGACGGAGGCGACACTGCAGCTCAGTCTGAGTCGATTGGCTGCACAGATAAAATAGTGCAAACCAAAAGTAATGACAAATAAAGATAATAATGTATATAAAAAAATTCTTCGACTTATTTAATAAAAGTGAAGTAAATAAATGAAGGAGATATGGCCTGAGCGTCGAGGTTAATGTCGATGCAGGGCGTCGGCGTGATGTGGTAAAGGCGTGATAAAGCCCGAATTTACAGGCCGGCCCGAGTTCCGGATACGGCGTTCGCCGAACTATGTACAGAAACTGTCTGAACCACCACATGACCGTTGTTAATGCGACCGCCATTTGATAGACCTATGTATAGATGATGGAACAAAGCAGAATAATAATTCCTTGAGAAAAATAAACCCAATCAAGCAAAAATTGCTAGGATTAATAGCACCTGGTTTATTTGTTTTAGCAGTCCTAAGAAAGGTTACTCCCAAAATTGGGACTCGATCCGCACACCCATTGCCTGATGGGTGATGAAGCGAAGGCACGACGATGGTGGCAAAGGTTGGCTTGCCGAGGCGAAGCCCGTGGTCCAGCTAACGTGACGAAGCTGGTCAGCTGGTGACGCCGAGGTCTCCGAAGTAAGTTGATGAATAGATGGCGAAGCCCTCGGCCTAGCTGAGGTGACGGAGTAGGTCAATAAGGAGATGTTGCAGCTGCCATGTCAGCCGAGGTGTTGAAGCAGTTCGGCGTGATGGACATCAGCTCGATGAAGCAACGACTCGGCCATGCTGATGCAGGTCGTAACTTGTGACGTGGTCAATGCTGGCTTGATGAAGTGACCGTGCGACGATGCCGGTGTGCCCGCTCCGTGTAATCCGTGGGGCGGCGATGTTGGTGATGATTTATCCTTCGCAATGCCGAACTATTGTTCGGCTGGCCGAGATGATGATCTGAAGAAGTTGAGCTCGGCTCAACAAAGCGACGACGTGTCTAGCGCAGGTCAGCCGCCGTGGAGTGATGTTGTCGGGCTGGTTTGACACCTGCGCGACGGTGAAGATTGTATTGGAAAAATACTTATAATATTAGTGGGATGTGTTTGAGAATAAAACACAATACCCCATACAAAAACTTCATTTAAAAAGGATGTCCGAAATCCCGTTCATAAAGAAGATGAACTCGGGTCGGATTCGTCCTTGCGCAGAAAACAGATCCGAAAAGTGATGCACTAATCGGAAGGTTCCCGGAGTTTGGACGGTCGGATCGAGCTGAATGTTTGACAGGTGGTAGATACAAAAATTCCGCAGCCAATCAACGGTTGGATATTCCAAAGGACGTCTGAGCTAGATGCTGGACACCACACTCCAAACTCGTCCGGATTCTCGTTCAGATTCAACACGGCTCCGATATATCGGAGATTGCCGGAGATTCCTCCATCGGAACTTGACGAAATTTTGCGGTGTTGTTGTAGTCTCAATTCCGCACAATTCCACTGAAGCAATAGTTTAAGCGACACTCGAGGAGACGGTGGCGGCGGATACAAGTTCATTGTCCAGAAAAACAGCAGGGTCGCCCGAGGGCAATGTTGACATTCAGCCCCCGAGCTCCATGGATGATTCCTCCATGATCTTGATGGAGATCGGAGTTGATGTTGATGAAGGCCCTCATCCGAACATGACAATTGGAGGTAGGGCACAATCCTCGGTCAAGCCAGGGTGACCAGTCGAGCTGGTGACAAAGAAGCCGACATCGCAATTGATCTGCAATCGAGCCATTGACCCTTTTTGCCGATCACACAACGGAACTCTCAATGAAAGCACCATTGTCGGTGTCAAAACCGGCGGATCTCGGGTAGGGGGTCCCAAGCTATGCGTCTTAGGATCGATGGTAACATGAACACGTGATTTTACCCAGCTTCGGGCTCTCTTGATGAGATAATACCCTACATGCTGCTTGATTGACTTTAATGAGTATAGGGGTTACAAGAGTTGATCTACCCCAAGATCATATGTTGTGGTCTAAACCCTAGAGGTATGATGAGTAATGTCATAATGATCTATCGACTAGCCTAGTCTCGGTTTATATAATGTACCAGAGGCCTAGCATAACAAGAGTCCTAGCCGAATACACCGGTGGGGAGGAGTCCTTGTCTTGATCACCAAGTCTTGTGGAATCTTCCTTGTATGCGGCAGCTGTCCGAACTGGCCCATGAGTATACAGCCACGGGGGTCCTCGGCCCAATCTAACTGATTGGGAGACGACGTGGTGAGTACCCCCTAGTCCAGGACACCGTCATCGACCACGGAGGGCCTCTACATCATCTCCAAGGCATCTCTAATGAGTTGTGAGTAGTTTACCACAGACCTTCGGGTCCATAGTTATTAGGTAGATGGCTTCTTCTCTCTCTTTGAATCTCAACACAAAGTTCTCCTCGATCTTCTTGGAGATCTATTCGATGTAACTCTTTTTGCGGTGTGTTTGTCAAGATTCGATGAATTGTGGGCTTATGATCAAGTTTATCTATGAAAAATATTTGAATCTCCTCTGAATTCTTTTATGTGTGATTAAGTTATCTTTGCATGTCTCTTCAAATTATTAGTTTGGTTTGGCCTACTAGATTGATCTTTCTTGCAATGGGAGAAGTGCTTAGCTTTGGGCTCAATCTTGTGGTGTCCTTTCCCAGTGACAGCAGGGGCAGCAAGGCACGTATTGTATTGTTGCCATCAAGGATAAAAAGATGGGGTTTATATCATATTGCATGAGTTTATCCCTCTACATGATGTCATCTTTCTTAATGCGTTACTCTGTTTTTTATGAACTTAATACTCTAGATGCATGTTGGATGGTGGTCGATGTGTGGAGTAATAGTAGTAGATGCAGGCAGGAGTCGGTCTACTTGTCACCGACGTGATGCCTATATACATGATCATGCCTAGATAATATCATAATTATTCGCTTTTCTATCAATTGCTGGACAGTAATTTGTTCACCCACCGTAATACTTATGCTATCTTGAGAGAAGCCACTAGTGAAACCTATGGCCCCCGGGTCTATCTTTTATCATATAAGCTTTCAATCTACTTTTATTTTCATCTTTACTTTTCCAATCTATATCATAAAATACCAAAAATATATTTATCTTATCATATTATCTCTATCAGATCTCACTTTCGCAAGTGGTCGTGAAGGGATTGACAACCCCTTTATTGCGTTGGTTGCGAGTTCTTGTTTGTTTGTGTAGGTGCGTGGGACTTTTGAGGAGCCTCCTACTGGATTGATACCTTGGTTCTCAAAAACTGAGGGAAATACTTATACTACTATTGTTGCATCACCCTTTCCTCTTCAAGGAAAACCAACGCAAGCTCAAGACGTAGCAGTCGACAGCGGCGGAGCTCGGGTGCTATAGGCGTTATGAGGAAGTGGACAAAGACGAGGAGGCAAGGGGGAAAAAGAAAGGGACCCCTGGCCCTATTTATAAGGCAGAAGGATAAGCGGCATGCGCGGGAATCAAGCAGGCTAAAAAATGGATATGTGACAGCAAGATGCCTCAATTTTTGGAGATTCATTAAAGCTGACGACATATTAAGATTTGGGCCTCGTGTAATATTAATGTGAGATGACGTCACGGTGGGTTACCATTATTCTAAGAGATGAGTCATGGCAGGTTATAAGATCCTGTAAGGACAGATGAGGAAGGATTTTTTTCTAAGTGTTGAAGATTGATATGAACAAGTTCACATCAACTTGGGGCCTAATGTTGGGGATATAACTATTGGGTATGACCCGCCCAGGAGGGGCCGGGTCATACCATTGGCGGTTCATAACGAGAAGGCCCAAGAAGACGATGAAGATGGTGGTTCCTGAAGCAAGCTTACTGAAGGCCCAAGACCCGGAGGAGCCTTGAGACCCACGGGTATAAACCGCCATATGTTTAACTTGTATGTTAAGGAAAGTGTAGTTCTATTACCGAGCCGGACATGTTGTGCATGGCCGGGACTCTATAAGCCGCCGGGCATCAGCCTGTGTATATAAAGGGGTGACCCGGCGGCGGGTTAAGGCAAGAAACAACAAGTCGAGAACTAGGTCAGGCGTATTCGCTCCCTGGTAATCGAAACCCAAGCAATACAACCTAAAGTGGGAGTAGGCCTTTACCTCGTTGTGAGGGGCCGAACCTGGGTTATTTGTGTCCCTTGTCCCATTTTAACCCCTTCAAGCTAACTACATTGCGACGGATCCACACCTAAGTCCTTATGCTAGGGCATCTGTCGTGACAAGTCCACGACACCTTGCAAGACATGTGTGGTGCCGATGCAGTCAAAAAGCAGAAAATGAGGGAGCCTAAATCCAGAGTTCAGAAAGAAAAAGACAAGGCGGCGCTTGATGAAGCTACTAGGAGAAGGAGTGATAGGCATAAGAATAAAGATGAGGGGCAGACTATGGACAAGGCTACTGAGATGGCAAAGAAGAAAAATCTAGAGATGGCACCAGGTACTAATACTCCTACTGTTGGACAGAATTTTAGTTAGCTCTCTTGGATAGAATTTTAGTTAGCTCTCTTGGACAGAATTTTAGTTAGCTCTCTTTGGGAGCAGCAATTTCCTTTAGTTACTGTCAGAACCTTGGTGAGAGGGGCTTCTGACCATGCAGCGCTTCTATTACATACATGGATTAAGTCTACTATTAACCACAAGCCTTTTAAATTTGAGCTATGCTGGTTGTCTAGAGCAGAGCTCCTTGTTATTGTTAATAAAGTCTGGAGTTCCACTGTACATAGAGGTGGTAGTCTTGATTGGTGGCGGGATTTCATGCGAAATTTAAGAAGAACCCTCAAAGGGTGGAACATTAATGTAGAGGGTAGGTATAGGAGAGAGAGAGAGAGAGAGAGAGAGAGAGAGATGAGATTGCAAATAAGCTTGACTTTTTGGATAAGAAATGTGAGCTCTCTGGAGTTTTAGAAGTTGACTATGTTTTGAGAAATCAGTTGCAGAATGATTTGAATAAGATCCTTAGGGAAGAGGAGATTAAGTGGTACCAGAGGTCTAAATAAAAAGACAATAAGGAGGGTGATGGTAACACAAAATACTTCATGATTAAAGCTAGCGGTAGGAAGCGTAGGAGTAAAAAATTTAGATTCATCCAGAATGAGGGGATCATCCAAGGGGATGAGCAGCTCCTGTGACTGATTTTTATAAAAACCTCTTTGGGCCTGTTGAATTACTTCCCGTCTCCTTAAACATTTCTCTAACTGATATGCTTTCTGATGAGGACAAAGGTAAGTTGGCTGGTAAATTTACTTTGGATGAGATAAAAACAACAGTTTTTTCTATGTGGCATAATAGAGCGGCTGGCCTCGATGGTATGCCTATTGAATTCTTCAAAACCTTTTGGCACCTCATTTGCAATGATTTGCTGAGTCTCTTTCAAGATTTCTATGATGATATGATTGATATTTCTAGACTAAACTATGGTGTAGTTACATTGTTAGCTAAGGGTCAAGGGGCGGATAGGATTCAAATGGTATAGACCTATATGCATGCTCAATGTCCCATTTAAAATCTTTACCAGAGTCTTAAACAATTGAGCTATGGCTACTGCTCACAAGACGATTTCTAAGGTACAATCTATGTTTATCAAAGGGCGTTATATTTTAGATAATGTCGATGTTCTCCATGAGACACTTCACTCACTACATAAGTCTAAATGCACTGCTGTTATTTTTAAGGTTGATTTCGAGAAAGCTTATGATAAAATTAATTGGGACTTTATGCTTAGTACGCTGAAAATGAAAGGGTTTCCTGATAAATTTATTCATTGGACGAAAGCGGTTATTCATAATGGTAAAGTAGGTATTACTTAAATGACTTGATTGGCCCCTATTTTGTTACTAGGAAAGGATCGAGGCAGGGGAACCCGTTCTCCCCCCCGCCCCTGTTGTTTAACCTTGCTACTGATGTTCTTGCTACCCTGGTTCAAAGGGCGCAAGAACAAGGGTTTATTAAAGGAGTTCTGGCTAGATTGTACGAGGGTGGTCTTACTGTCTTACAATATGCTGATGATATGATTTTCTGCTTTGAAGATGACTCGGAAGGGGTTAGAAACCTTAAAGTCATTATATGCGTGTTTGAGCACTTGACGGGTTTGAAAATCGATTTCTTAAAAAGTGAAATCCATTGCTTTGGTGCCGCTTTGTTGAAACAAGAAGAATATGCTCAGATTTTCACTTGTGTGGTGGGGGACTTCCCCTTTACTTATTTAGGTCTTATTTACATTTTAAAAAGTTGTGTAATGCGCATTGGAAACCCGCTGAAGAGAAAATTGAGAAGAAGGTAGCAACCTGGCAAGGGGGTTTGCTTCCAATGGGGATAGGATTACCCTCGCTGAGACTTGTATGAGTAATGTTCCTCGCCATTTGCTTTCTTTTTTAAACTACCTAAAGGTGTAGGCAAGAGAATGGACTTTGTCCGTGCTCGTATGGTTTGGCAAGAGAGGGATGGAGTGAGAAAGTATCACTTAGTCAAGTGGGTGGATGTTTGCCAACCTAGAGACCAGGGGGTCTGGGGATTACTAATTTGGAGATTAAAAACATCAGCCTCTTATGTAAGTGGTTGTGGAGATTAGAGAATGAGGAAGGGGATTGGCAATAAATGATTAGAGCCAAATATTTGAGTAGGAAAAGTTTGGTTCAATGTGAAGCATCTCTGGGTAATTCCCATTTTTGGAATGGATTGTTGAGTATAAAGGATATCTTCTGTTCCTGCTGTCAAAGGGTGGTGGGTGATGGTTGTAAGACGAGATTTTGGGAGGACACATGGCTAGGGAAAAAGCCACTTTGTCAACTTTTCTCCCGCTTGTATAATTTAACTTCTGTCAACATGTTACTGTTGCTAAAGTCTTTAACCAGGATTTTGATTGTATTAGATTTAGGAGATGTCTTTATGGAGAAACTCTTACAATGTGGAATGAATTACTGAATATGTGTAGTTAGGTTACTCTGTCGGAGGAACCTGATAAAGTTAAACGGCTTTTAACTAAATCTGGATCCTTCTCGGTTAAGTCTCTTTATCATTAACTTATAGCTAGAGTTGTTGCTTTTCCTTTTAAACTTCTTTGGAGGTTGAGAATACCTTTAAAAGTAAAACCGTTTATATGGTTAGTGATCAAAGGGAGGATCCTAGCAAAGGATAACTTATCTAGACGAGGGTGGAAAGGACCAAATTTTTGCGAGTTTTGCGGTGTCTCTAAGAGCATTGATCATCTATTCTTTTCATGCTCTTTTGCTAGGTTTTTATGGAACGTGATATGTGGTACACTAGGTAACCCGAAATTACCTTTATCTTTCTTTGATCTTTGTCAAAACTGGATACCATCCTATTCTGAAAATGATAGGGTTGTTGTTTCTACTGGTGTTGCTGCTTTGATATAGACAATTTGAAAAACAAGGAACAGATCCTTCTATCAACGTGCTTTCCTTTCAAATCCTATCAATGTAATATTTGCCCTGTGTTCTTTGTTGGATTCATGAATGATTCTACAGAGAAAAGGAGTGCAAAAAAAAATGCTTAGGAAGGTTTCCAAGAGGCTATCTGGGTAGCAAATGAAGTCTACAGAAGAGCGTATGGGTGGAATCCTTCTGCTCAAAGACTGAGTTTTGTGTCTACCTGAAATTGGGTGGCTCTGTAGTATGTTCTGGTTTTAGACTTGCTTATTATTTTGGCTGATGTGCAATTTGTAAAAAGGTGTTTAAAAGTCTGCTCTCTCTCTCCGATAGTGGGTGGTTTGGCATCCTATAGACATGGTTATATGTCTAGGATGTAGGTTGCTTATCAGTTGATGAGGTGATGCATCGGGTCTGATGGAAAAAGTGGAGTGGTGGTGTGTTTTGTTGTATCCAGACTCCTATTTTCATAATGAAAATGGGGCCATGTGGCCCCTTTTATGGAAAAAAATCTTGTAAAATACAAGTGCGTTCATATGGGTTAATGCACGTACACTCTGAGCATCTGCGATTGTACATTGATAAAAAAAACTTCTGTAAAATACATGAACTCTGACAGGTTCAGCTATAGTCCATGCATGCTCAAGTGATACCCAAGTGTCATTTGTGAATAAATGCGGGCTCCGCCAAAAGTTAAAGAACTCACAAACAAAACCTGATCATCCTAGTTGTCTAGCTGCAGAAGAAAACCTATTACGAAAAAGGGTTTCCCCCGCTTTGTATTACAAAGCAACCAACCAATACAACCGACGATAGGGGCTGGGGCGGAAGCAGCACAAACACGCCCAAAAGAAAGGAAAGAGAAAAAAAAAGAAACAAATGCCGATAACGGCGGATCGACAAAAACGACGAAACCTCGTGACCGCTGCGCCCACTGGAGATCGCCCACCAAGCTCCGAGACTCCGAAGTGCCGGCACCCAACAACACCTCCAAGAAGGGATGCGACGATGACGACGGGGAGAGAGGAAGGGTAGCCCCGACGCCCTCAAGGAAGGTCCGGCGGCACCCTCAGGCACCACCGCGTCGGTGTCGGCCAAGCCAACAGAGATTTCTCCCGATCCCAGCCTCTACCTCAGGCACTCCGGAGCTCGCCACCAGACCGCCCACCACCATGCGCCAACACGGACAAGAAGCTTCTCACGCTGTCTCACCACGGCACCGCGAAGATGGTCTGCACAACAGAGAAGAGGAGCCGGGACTAGGGCAACAACATCGTCGGCATACGGGAGGGCCCCACCTCCACCGTCCACGACGGTAGCCGACCGGACGCCATGGCAGGAGCCTACCGGGCCCGTGGCCCCAAAGGCCCGACCGGGCCCTCAAAGATCCGGACAACTCCCGCCTCCGTGCAGCAGCTGGAACGTCGTCGGCGTCGCTGTCCCAGTCCAAGCCGCTCCCCTGACTCCCCATACAGAGAGCGTCGCGGTCGCGCCGGAGCCGACCCGCAAGGACCCAGAAGGGGCCCTACGGGCCCAGATCTGGGCCGGGGACGCGCCCTCGGCCGGCCAGCACCACCGGACCACCCCGCCGCCAAGAGGCGGCACCACCACGGCGAGCACCGCCGGCCTTCACACCAGGACGCCGGACCGCCACCGGCCGAGGCGCACCGCCGCCGGCCATCACCGCCCGAGCAGGGGAGGACCACGAGCAGGGAAGGACAAGCCCACCGCCACCAGCATCACGCGGCCAAGGGCCGGCGGCGCAGGCTGACGGCGGCGGGAGGAGGGAGGGGCGCGGGGAGGGGCTGGAGGCGCGCGGAGGAAGGGCCCCCGGCCGCCTCGCTCGGGGAGGCGGCGCGGGGGTACGGGGGCG